>NW_010418168.1:2610-10464 GCF_000710305.1 Buceros rhinoceros silvestris | reverse complement strand
TGAACCTGGCAGATGGTAAATCAGTCTAGTAAACAGACTTAATAAGACCACTTACATTTCTTAAACTAAATTTATAAGCTAAATTCTCAACCTGTTTTACGAGCAAAATTTCACATGTGCCATCAGACACAGATGACTGTATGTTGTGGGTACAGCTAGAAGGCCAGTGGGAGTGTTGAATGATACGTACAACTTGCTGTTTCGAATTGAAATCCTACCAACAAAACCACAGGAAATACAAGAGCAGAACATGCTGAGGATAAATCCTTATTACTCTAGATTCTTCTCTATGCTGAGCTTAACAACTATGCCGCTTTGATACAACCTCTTTCTAACGAGACTACAGCTTCTTTCTGTCTTCTTCATCCCACAGTACTTTTTCATTTTCCTGACAGGGAAGTTACACTTCAGTATTATTTTACAGGCCTGCAATCAGTCTGTGTTTCAGCCATTACAGAAGTTAGATTGTGCCCCAGGAACACAGACTTCAATCTGTGTATGAGAGACATAAAGAAAACCTGGTCTGTCTGGATGTTTTCACCCTGCCATATCTGCATTTAAATACTCGTATGAAAAAAGAGATCCTCAAATGAAACATGTTTATTAGTCGTGTACACCTTACTCTGTTTCAGCCTGTGCTGTCATTCAGTTGATTCACCTCCATTATCACCAGCTTGAAACCTTCCTCTGAAATCGGCTTTGTGAACCTGAGTGAAAATGCATCGTGTGTGCTAGAGAACCAGCCCTCAGGAAGCAGCCCCTCAGCCAGCTGCTACCAACGTACTCTGGTAGGCAAGTGACAGCGTAAGGCTTATCGTGGACCTGTGAGATGAAAAGCTGTGGGAATTCATGGTGAGCCTAAGAAGCAGATCACGTATCCATCATCTCAATTCACAGGTATGACACCAGAGCATGAGAAAATGAGTGGAATTTCTCCTCTGTCACACTGGAGGAGGCATAAAGCACCTTTTGCGCTTAACCACGTAAAGCCATTCTGATCCCGCTCTTCATAAAATACTGAATACCCTCAGAAGGTCAGCAGCGAAGAGGATTTAGGTAGGTGTCTGTCTCTGCTGTAGTCAAAGTTCTTGTGGTCTTATAAAAACGGAACATTCTAGCCTGCCATTCTCATGTGATAGTAATGGAAGCCTGTTTGGTGCATGCTGCTTTAAAACAAACCTCTTACTTATAGATTAATAGAAATATTTCCATTTATCTAGAGTAACTTTGTACTTTTCATAACAGAATAAATGTTTTTATCCTTTCATTTGCAAAGGGATTAAAATTGGAATGACAAATGTGGCGTCCCTTTCACAAGAAACACAAATTATTTGAGTTCCTCTTCTGGAGGTAATTTTATGAGATCTTTTATCACTGAATGATTTATTAGAGTTTAAAAAAAAATATTCAGAAGTGGCCACTGAATTCTTAAATGCCCATCCTACCTTTTGGTTATTCAAAGATTTTAAGCATCCACAAGATTTTAATCTTGTTAATCTCTGGTTCTCTGGTTCTTGTTGTCGATGTTTAAATCTCGTTGCGGGCTCTGGTTCTGAGTCATGCTAGATCACTCAGTGTACCTGTTAATTTCGTTCTTACCTGATGTTTCTTGTCTCACGATCTGACAACACTTGGTGCGACAGCTCACCTGAATTACTGCCCCGTATCCTGCCCCTTTCCTCTTTCCTCAGGTAAATTTATCACTTAAATCTTCAGGAACCGTGTCTCAGTTGGGGCTGAAGAGTCTGAATCAACGCTTGGTCTGCTGGCAGTAAACAAGCTGTCTTAGTTGTCCTCATTACTCGCTGGTTCTCATTTCTTTCATCAACCTTCTCCCAGAAAGCACCTCTTAGCCCTCTCATCTTTCTGCTACATTTGCACTACATGACATATTCCTTTTCAGTTAGAGGTTCTGAAGACAGAAATTTCAAGAAAGAAAGTCTAAGTTCTTTGTTTTAATAAATCTGATATTGTCATATACTTCCCCAAATTCTGACACTTCTAAGGAGAAATTAATTCTGAATGAAAACTGATAAAGAACATTTGAGAGAGTGGCTTCGATCTGTAGATCTCACATCCAGGAAAACACCTGAGTTACGTGAGTTCTCAGCAGTCTTGTGATAAATCTGGTAAATGTGAAAGCGAGGACTTCAGAGGATTCCACGTAAAAGTTACTGCTATAGCCATGAATGGCTCTGAGTAAGGTATATACTCCATAACCTCTACGAAGAGTTCCAAGTACCTCGAAGGGCGGTAAGATGCATTATTATTAGCATAACCTGGCTCTCTTCAGACTGACCACCTACAGTCTGCAGTATTTTCCGTGAAGCACAAGCACTTACTGTTTTACATCTGCTGGCTTTGGCATTAATAAAAGGTGGTGCTGCAGAAGGCACTTAGGACCTGGGGTGGGGAGAATGGCAAACATGTGCCTTTAATAAACTGAAGTGATTTTAGCACAGCTCTGAACACCTGCCATGAAAACATGGCTCGGTCTTTATGGAGTATCATTTCCCTCCTCTCAATCATCTGTACTTTGTATCATTTTCTAGAACACAGATGGCTTTTTCTAGACTTACACAAAATTTCCATTTATACCACTGTAAGAGGGTCAGAACAACTGTGTAGTACTGCCATGTGAGCCAGCGGTTTAATGGAACTGCAAACTGGGCATGTAGTGCTAGCAAAATGGGTACAGGAGAGCAGCTGTCTGGATACGGTGGGATAACTTCTCCCTCACATTTTCTTAGATAATACGATTATTTGATATTTGTCTTTGTTAGAAGGACTTGGTGTTAGCTGGGCTGCAGGTTTGAATGTTGTGACTTACTCTTGAAACTGTATTTCCTCAGTTTTCCGTGTTTTTCCTGTCTTTATCCAAAGCCAAACCCAGAAGTTCCAAAGCAGAAAAGCACAGGAAAAGCTGCTCTGGTAACGTTTGTCTTGAGCAGAAACAGATAGCAAGAGAGATTTCCTGCAAGGTCATTTTCTTGTGATGAATGTAGCCTGGATTCTAGACCAAACAGTCTGACTAAATCTGCCTCGTTTTAGGTAAGATTCTATCAGTTATAGATTCTTATTTAAAACACGCGTCTTTTGGTTTGCCTTTTTTTTTGATCCCGCTCAGCTTTGACAAATGCATTTACCTTTTACTAGAATATTTTATTTATTTCTTGAATAGGAGTGAACTGACTTGTGATAAAGTTAAGAATTAAAAGGATTTTAAGAAAGCTTATTAACAAAGAACTGGTGTGACTGTCTGTTATAACTTTTAAGTACGTTACGAACTTCATAGTCCACATCAAAAGAAAAGTTCCTGTCCAAAGCATTTAGGCTGGAATTCATCTCACTGAAGTTTAAACACTGAAATTATTTGCTCTGCATCAATATCTGCTGTTTTGCTATTGATGCTAAATGGAAGCTGGAGCAAACAGAGTTCTCACTTGCAACGTAGGTTCCACGTGTCATCATCATGGCATGGCTTTGCGAACGAAGATCTGGGAAGGGCTTTTCCCACGCTCACTGCAAGCGATGAGTGCACCCTTCGGGGCTGCGCGGTGGATTTTTTAGGTGAGGCGCAGCGTGCGCAGAACTGGCTCCACCCTTTACACCTGAGGTTCATCTGCCAGGGCCCAGCGAGCTTGGACGGTGACAGCGAAGTCCTCGGGTCATAGGTTTGGTTAGAGTGTCCTTCTCTTAGATGGAGCCTTACAAGGCTAAACGAGCTCCATCTGCCCGGGTTTGGAGTCAGAGCTGTCCTTCTCCTAGGATGGTGCCCGAAGGCTAGTGAGCCCATCCTGCCCGTGGACACACTGTGTCTGACCCTTCAGCTGAGACCTGTCTGGCCTGGGAGACCCCACCGGAGGCACCTGCCACCCCCAGCACAGCTCTCAACCTCACAAGGGCACGCAAGCTCCTTCCCCATGACAAGGGGGTGCCCGTGACAGAGTCGCTGCTCTCCCTCCGGACATCACAGGCCCGGGCACGGGGCGGCCGGGGCTGCCAAGAACAGCAGTCCTGGAGGGTGGTTCCATGTGTATACTATAGTGAACTCACAACTGCCTCAGTTGATTATCTAAAGATCCGGGAGATGAATGTGAGCTTTCCTTGAGATGGACATTCAAATTGAAGATAAGATGGTAAGAAGAAATAAAAGCATGTCTGGGTAAAAATTACAGCAGTAGGTATTATCAGCGCTCAGATTTGTGTGTAAGCTGTAGCTGTAAGCTAATAGTGTACACCTTAAAATTGGTGTTACGAGCTAAATAAGGGCAAGCAGGGGTCAAAACATTACATTAAAGCTCTCTCCACTAAGTGCTGTACATAAATGCCAGCACAAACACACATGTATTTGTACCGCAGTGATAGACTTTCTCCTGTCACCTGTTCCTCTTCCTAGGCGAGGTAGCTTGGCTTGAGTACTACAGGCTTTGCTCATCTGATGACCCAAGTGTGTAACCTGAGGACCGTTAGGAAGGAGTGCCCTGGGCAGCAGATCGCAATTTATGTAAAGCAAGACAAGGAATCCTTGCAGCTCAGGGATTACTGTTTACTAGTCCAGCTCTCTGATCTGGCCGTCTAATCACAAAGAAATGCTCTTCCTCCATTCTGAGAGTGTGATGGTAGACTTCTGACCACAGAAACATTTATGAATTGTGGACTTCAAAATTAATTGTACTAACCTCTTTTGCTTTCCTTCTGGGCTCTTACCTTGCAGGATGACTTCTCAACATCATCTTCTTTCCTGTCCTAAGAAAATCTGACTGATTATCAAAAGTGATTTTGAGCATCCCTCCAGTGAACGTTCTGGGTTCATCTTTAAACTCTTGAGCCCAGCATCACTTAAGCTGCTCTGCAGGGAATAAACGTGATCTTAAGCAGCCCTTCACTGAGTTATTTCTCACTCTGTGAGACAGTGGATATAAAACTTTTGTGACGCATTCTGTCCCACTGGATCTTTCCTTTTATTTGTAATGCTTCCATGTAATATAAAACACACACACAAAAAAAGACTATGTGAAGATTTTTGATAAAGTCTATTCTGTGATCTCCTCTGATCTTTTTACTGGACATTTCTGTAAGTCCCCATTGTATGCACCTATTCTTAGGATCTCCACTGTGAAGCAAGAATACACATGGAAATAAGGTCACTGTGAGCAGCTGAAATAATTGTGTTTGTGTCATTATCTGTGTTTATATCTCTTTTCCATTAATCTGTTCATCTTTACAACGGTACTGTAAATTCTGCTGCTTATCCTCTTCAGCATTCCTGTCAAGCTCTACAGCGGCTCTCTAGCCAGCCTGGATCTACGCGAGTGCTGACAAGCCAACCCTCAGGTGCGTACGGACTGCTCGGTCCGTTGCTACAGTTAAGGAGTTGCTGCTTTTCTATTCATAAGGGGTCTAACTTGACTCTCTCTCCTCTACATGGCTACCAACTTGCCTGGATATCTTTACACGTGAGATCACAGGCGTGAACTAGAAATCGATGCTGCCGTTCACTGAACTGTATGATTGTTGCTTTTTCATAGTGCAGAGTTCCTGATAAGATGCAGTGCAACAAAAAATAAAACCAATGCACTTAACGTTGTCATATATTCAGCCGGGTTTATAGGAGACAGTTAACTGACGTTAAATTAGGTCTTTTCTACTGAATCAGAAACTACAACTAGGCTTCCCTGCTTATTGATGGTTTGTCTCTTTTTTCCTCGTGCTGAGAGGGGAACACAAATGGCAATGTGAAACAGGCAAGGTGCACCGTCTGGAGTTCAAAGAACAGTGCCGGCGAACGAAGAGTGTAGGAAACATTGCCCGTCAGGTAAAACACACAGAGCGTGTAATTCTCTGGCTGAGCTGTTTGCATATAAAGAAAGAATTTATTCTGGAAATGTAGTAATACGACCTTCATGATATTGTGGCCACTGAGAGGCAGAGGATGTAGAATGACAAGTCAGACTATATCAGAAACAGTCATGTGGAGAAATTTTTTGCCTGTTTGTCTCTACTGGTAAAAAATAAAATAAAATAAAAAGCTTAGGAAAGTTTTTGATGCTTAACCTCCAAAGAATTTAACTAGTAGTAGGACAAACCCATTCACTCCTCAAAATAACGTAGCACAATACCATGTGTCAGCGCTATACATAATCAGGCTATAGCAGAGTGACAGTGTTTATCTTGCCAGCGACAATCACGGATAACGTACTCCAAGACCTTGCAAAATACGTGTCAAAATGAAGTAAAAGTAACCGTTTAGCTTATATGTCAGCATGCAGATTTGGACTGACACCGTATGGGAGAGGGTTTGAGGGCACCAGCTGTCTGTAGTTCCATTGTTCTAGAAAACAAAAATCAGTTGATACTTAGTGCGAACTCTGAAATATTCTGGGTTTCATCTGGAACTGAATCCCTGTATCTCCGAAGACATCAGACAAGAGACAGTCATTTTTGCTTTCTGTTTTGTGAAAGGAAGCAGTGTGTGCTCTCAGCCATTCTAATTTGGGGCGATGATCTCACTTTAACCAAAAGCCTGGTAGAGATGTGCTGCTTGTAATTTATTGGTGTTTCCTGCACTTCCATAAACATGACAGCATGAGCCTGGCATGTACTCCAACTGTCTCCATATGTAACGACAGACTCCCTTTTTATTGCATTTCTTTTTTGTTTAGACTAAAACATGAACTTATTCAAGAACTGTGAGTGCTTATAGCCGTTACAAGTTAAAACACTACAACCGTAAGTAGACCAGTCTCTCATTTTTGAGAGCAAATACAGTTTTATTTTTGATGTGTAGTAGATGGCCTTATTCAGCCAAAAGACCTACTCCTGAAATATTAATTAATACTTAGGAGTCAGAAACACACCAGAAAAAAAAGAAGAATTTCAAATATTTTCATGATTGACAATCTTTGTGGTCCTTTGGGAGCATAACCTCTGTTTCACTATCTGTAAAATTTGCTGGACTGTTGCGCTCGGACTAGGAGTTACAGGCACACCAAAAGCTTCACCGGCCCTTGCCTCTGGGCAGGAGGGCAATCTCGTCTTGTGAAATGCTATTTATATTTCTTTTCTAGACATTGTCAGCAACAAAACGCCACCTATGTCATCTGTATGTTCTGGACATGAACACATGGCAGGTAAAGGGAAAAGCCTTGTTTTCATTTGTACTCACCACAGCAACTCTGAAATGAGTTTAGCAGTCCACATCTGGATCTGTTTGTGAAAGAAGGGGCACACATGAAATAAGGAACTTATTTCCCAAGAAGGGGAACTTTCTGTTTACGTGACTCAACTGCGAGGAGATTAGGGGATTCTCCTGCTTTGAGTGTTGTAAGGAAGCTGAACAGAAAATTTAAAAAGAGAAGTACTGACAGCAGAAGTTTTGAGGATTTAGGAATTTTCTGTGATTTGCTGCACGGTGTAGTTATTGATAGCCAGTAGGAGTCACGGGTGCTCCGCTCCAAAAGGACAAGGCCACCCCTCACTGAACGGATGAGCTAACGGAATGGATCAGAGATAAGGGCTGCGGCTCTCGTCTACATGGCTGAGATAAGGAACTGGCAGCTTCCACGGCGAACCAGAGTGTTCCCTGTGTAACTCGTGTTCTGGCAAATGGCACTTGCCATTTGATGCTACCAGAAGACCAGGACACTTTGTATTTGGGGAGGAAGATACTGCGCAGCATGTGTGGAAGAAATGTTACCGACCTGTTGTTTAACAGGAACAATCCTTCTTACTTGCCACATGTACTAACAAAGCCTCAGCTTTTGACAGCGCAGAATCAGTTATTCCCATCTGAAAAAAAAAAATTGTCTAGCCTTAGTTTGCAACATTTAATCTCTTAGTGGATCAGACTTC
>NW_010418168.1:0-2191 GCF_000710305.1 Buceros rhinoceros silvestris | reverse complement strand
ACTCCAAACCCGGGCAGATGGAGCTCGTTTAGCCTTGTAAGGCTCCATCTCAGAGAAGGACACTCTAACCAAACCTATGACCCGAGGACTTCGCTGTCACCGTCCAAGCTCGCCAGGCCCTGGCAGATGAACCTCAGGTGTAAAGGGTGGAGCCAGTTCCGCGCACGCTGCGCCTCACCTAAACAATCCACCGCGCAGCCCCGAAGGGTGCACTCATCGCTTGCAGTGAGCGTGGGAAAAGCCCTTCCCAGATCTTCGTTTGCGAAGCCAAGCCGTGATGGTGATGATGGATCAGACTTCATGTCATGTGAGTTGACTGGGGAAATAACTTCCAGCCTCAGTTTCTATAACAAATTACTCCGGTTTCTCTGCTAACAGAGCATTGGCTATTTCCTCACTTGACACCTTTCTTACCAGTAGGTGACATCCAGAGGGGGAGGACTGACAAATCCCGCAACCCCTCACGTGAACATCCAGGTGGAACCCATGGACAGCCAAGCTGAATATTCAGGTGCTTTATACCCTTTACACGCTTTACCGTAGAACGAAAATACTGCCTGGCAGATGAAGCAGTTACTTTTTACTAAGAAATCAATGACGGCATTCAGAAGGGAAGACAGTAAGAAGCTCCGGGGAATTGAGGAATTCTGGATAACTCGAACTTCCAAACTGTCAGGATTCAGTCAGACGAACCTAGCTCATAAATATCGTAATCCTGATAGAAGTGCCACTGCAAACACCAGCTCCAACAATTTTAACAGCAAACAACGATTTTGCAACAACAATTTTAACAGCAAACCTTTTGTGCTGTATTTAAGGTTGAGAATGAGAAGCTGCCTGTCATTAAGCATGGAATCGTCTCCTGCCGGTTTTGGATGATTGTGCCACATCAGATTGTTTTCTCTATTTGTACCCAGAGCGTTAGGCACGTTTGATGGAAATAGGTGTATAGTGTGTTCCAAACACAGGGAGAAATTGTGTGAAACTTTGTACTTTGCTGTGGCAGCTTTAGCTCTCCACAGTGAAGTCTTCTCTTACAGCAGCTTTCTATTATTAACACTAGAGTTCCCCAGAGTCCAGGGACATTAGCTAGATATTTCAGTGAAACACAAACATACAAACAGTTTGGCCTGTAGCCATTCCCAAGTCTAAACCTTGTAAGCTACAGCTTTTTACCCACTGCTGCCTGTAGCTTCTATAGTTTTTTCCCATAAATACATGATTTGGGAGTAATTTCTAAATGCCCACCAGCAGGCAGAGCAGCATGTGTTTGGGCATGGAGATCAAACACTGCGGAGACTGTGCGAGTATCCTGCGGCCCATGCGCTCCTCTGATACTGCTGGGATGTCAGGCAAGGACGGGGGCAGAGCGGAGGTTTGGAAGGGGAGGCTACAGATGAGCAAGACAGTTCCCAATGTTCTCCCGCTGCAAAGATGATGAAGTTTAGTGGGGGGATAGCTGGAATTAGATAAGGCATTCGGTTAGTCAGCTATGTAAATATTGTCTGAGAACAGGATGATTGTCCTTGAAACTGTCATAAATGATTAGCAGAGGAACTCCGTACCAGGAGCTGACTGTCCTTGAAGCAGGAACGTCCTGAAAGAAACAAAACTGTATCTGTACTTAATCATCGTGTTATGTGTAATTCTGAGTCGTCAGCTAAAGATATAAATAACTTGCACAAACTCTCTTCCTTTAAACACTAAAACCCACACCCACGGGGCAAGAGGCCCAGGCCTGGGTGAAGACCCCTCCTCACGGAGCATGGGTAGTGGAAATGAGAATTGTGTAATCGTATGGGAATTGTCGACCAACAGTGTTAGTGGCAAGTCCTCAGAAACCTGTTACCTGATAAGGCTGTGGCTGAAAGAACCTCGGGAAAGCATCGAGGTGTGCTAGGCTTGCGGTGAATACCTGGCTAGCACCTGCCCTTGCACAATCGTGAAAACATCCGTGCCTGGGCTCCATGTGTTACCGGGTGAAAGAACACCACTTTGGGGGCAAACACCAACAGGAGGAGGGTTGTGATCCGAGCCTGGGCTAGACCACGATCTGGAAGACAGTTTTTAACGCGGTCACAAAAGCCTTGGCGCCATAAAGCAGGGGCCGGTGCCCCGAGGGGCAGGGGGCAGCCCGCAGTGTCTCGGGGTGGCTGCCTGCCTGCCTTTCCACGTCAGCAGCGGCCCGTGT
>NW_010418167.1:71357-85185 GCF_000710305.1 Buceros rhinoceros silvestris | reverse complement strand
TTCTGCAGAGCTCGGTTTCTTAAGGGCTTAAGTTATAAAAATAACGTCTTAGGTTAAAATATGTAATGTTTTTGAGCATGGACTTCAAAACAAAAGGGAAATTCCCATACTGAAATAAGTCTGTCTCCTTGTGATATTTACCGAATAAAAAAACCCAAACAACTAACAAACCCCAAAACCCTGACGTGGCCAAAATAGGCCTGTAAAGTTTAAAATGTAAAATTGATTTGCAGCAAGTCCAACTTAACCTGTGTCAGGTTGTCTGTTAAATTATTGAACGTGTTAAAGTGGTAGTGGCCATCTTACTTCCCCCCTTCCCCCATCCCTCTAGCAGTCGAATGAATGAGACTAAATGCACTTTTTATGTTACCCTGCTGTAGCTCTCAGGTATCACTCATCGTTTCTTTCTGGGAACGCTTTATGTGGTTCAGTACCCCTCCCTTGCTGTTTCTTCCTTAAGTCTTACCGTGTTTCATTTCTGTGGCAAATTGTGGTCTGTGTTGTTTGCCAACATGTTTTTAGCAGTGGAATGTTACCTTCCCCCCTCCCCCCCGCCCCATCAGCTTTAATGTGTAGTAAAACCTTACAATATGTAGTATTCGTAACTTCAACAAATATCTGCCATCAGAGTGGTCCTAGGACATGGGCACCTCCAGTTACGCATGGAGTTAATTTACCCTATACAGTATTTGTGCTTATGCAGATGACCAAATTAGTTGTGTTATAATCTGAACAGAGATACTTCCTAACTTATTTCTCAAAAAGGTCATCTATTTTTGCAGAAGTTTTTGCATGCTTGAAAATTAAACTTCAGTGGCTTTGCTTCACTCAAGCTATATTTAAAATTTTAAAGATAGCATTTCGTACAGTGGGAAAAATATTAAATGTAGATTTCCTCTTTTCCTTCTTCTTACCTTTGGAATATGCTTATGGGAAACTAGGCAAAACAAAAAATTGGTACCCGTGAACATTGCTGATACCGATGATGAATCCTGTAAATTATTTAATTATGGGAACCTGGAGCAAAACATTGTAGTGGTGCAGTGCATAAAGGTCTATGTTTAAGGTAGGAAGGAATGTGGGCAGTTACCTGCAAGCAAGGAAAAATACTGCAAGGCTGAAAAGTATTTCTTTATTACGTATGATTTTTTTGTTGGAGGGGAAATTTAATTTTAGAAAGTGGTTTCAGCCTTCTTCATCTGTGGGCTGCATTAGCCTTAATAAATCAGACTATAAATTAGTACCGAATGACTTTTCCATCATTAAACTTGTTTGAGCTTGCCTCACGGCAAACTGTGTTAGCAGCATACATGGCTTGATTTGGTTTAATGAGTGCGATGTATAAAATCATAAATGGTCAAGAAATGCACCCTGTAATCTGTATGCGCTGTGAGGAATTTGTTCCCCCTCCTCCAGGTCAAGCCAGCTGCTGCAGAAGCTGACATCCTCTAGCAAATCCTGAATGAATGAAAACAACGTGATCGCCCTAATAATGACCACAGTTGCACACATCAACAGCTTTATTTTACCGAAATACAGGCACCATTTTCTAGCAGGCAAAGCTAATAAGACACCTTACTTCTCCAGCCTTGCAAATGAAAAAAGGTTACCACCCCCCAAAACTGCCCCCCTAGGGCTGTTTTTACACAATTTGGAATATAGTTTCATGCCACGGGGCAGTATTTTGTCTTTGTTTCCCTGGTTGTTCTCAGCATTTTAGTACATGATGTATGGATACTAAACCCGATGTGTGGAGTTTATACGGTGTATGGTAGTGTATAGAAAATTGATTGCTGAACCAGAGGACTGCTGCAGTAATAATGGAGGATTGGAAAAAAAACCCAAATGTCCTGTTTTCAAACATGGAAAAAACCTGTGGGTTGTTGAACAATGTGTACTCCAGTTATTTGTAGTTGTTATCAGTATGTGAGTCTTGGGGAAGAGACTTGATCAAGTTTTTTTGTCAATTTTTCAAAACGATTTCCCACTGCTGTAAAATGTGAGCTCAGGCTCTAGGTATAATCCTGTTGTTTTTCTCTCCAGTGCAGGAGATCTGCTCTGCAGTCTGACTTGGATTGTTTCACAAATATGCCTCGTGCTGGAGACTGCTTATGATTCTGGTGGATAGATGTTTTTCTCTTCTTAAGACACCTGCCTCTTCCCCACCTCCTTTCAGCCTTTTCCAGTATAGAATCCTTGAATTGGCTATAGTACTAAGCCATTTTGTTGTGGCTATATTAGTGATTTGCCAGAGGCTCTTTTTATAAAAAGAGATTGCTGTGAAAACACTCCAGCTTTGAGCCCCTACAGGTCAGAGCAACTACCATTGCAGGCATTGACATCACTACTAGATGAATGAAAGCAACATGCTCTGTTTCTTCTCCCATCATCATCTTTTCTCTCCCTTCTTTCTAGGATGCCATGAATGGTTTTGTTTTGCAGCAAAGCCCTGTGTGTTTAGATCTGAAACTTTGAGGATTTGATGATATTTTCTTTTAGCAGAGTTAGGCATTTGTAGCTGTTAGAAAACCATCAGTGCCAATATTTTGTATTTGGTTAATACTGATACAGAATGGATGAGAGATCATCAATGCTATATACTAACTTCAAGGTGCTAAAAAAGGAAAAAAGAAGGGGGGAGGGAAAAACTTCTGATATTCTAGGATAAACCTGCAATGTATGAGTCTACTCCTTTTCTTTTAAACATGTTTATTCCTTACTAGTAGATATGATTTTTATAGCCTGTGTTCATGTTTTGGAGAGTTTGTCTGGTTAAATGTAATGACACATGGTTTTCTTAGAGGGAATATGTCTAATACATCTCTGATGGTATAAATGTAATGTCAACAGAACGTGAAACTGTGTGTTTTATGACCAAGGACCTTTCAATAATAAAAAAACCCCCCTCTGACAGGTCAAACAAAACATATCTCTTGCTTGCAAACACTGATGTGTTACAGGAAAAAAGCAGGTTGTTTTCTTTCTTGCCTTAACTGGATAAAATCAGTAGTTTCTGTTATTATGTAAAGTAGCTTGTATAAATACGAGAATGGGTTTCCTTTTTTTTTTCCACGTGGTATGTAATGATTTGTATACAGGGAGGGTATAAGTGACTTCTGTACAATTCAAGCTCAATATTGCTTTTGTCCAAATCTTTGATTTGTCTGGTGTTAACTCTAGTGGTACTGTAGTACTATGCTTCATATTTTTCTAACTTTCACTTACAAGGTTTGTAGTACAAACTTCTTTCCATGTCAAATTTTGGAGGCATAGGTTAGTTTTAAGGACATATGAAAAATATTGTAATTGATTCGGCTCTTCAGGGTTCCCAACATGTTTTTCTTCCCTAAATAACTCCCGAATCCTTTTCAACATTAAGAGGAAAAAAAGATGCCAAACAACTGTATAACCCAGTGCTGAGTACTGAGTATGTGTATCTGTTATGCTAGTAGATAAAAGGCTTGTGGAGTGAGGAGTGGATATTGCTGATCTCCAGACTTGTGAGGGATATCAGTATTTAAAGAAAACAAAATTCAGACTTCAAAAGGCAGAACTATTTTAATATCCTGGATCCAAGCCATCCAATATTTTGACTTCATAAGCATTTATACCAGAGATCAAGAAGATCTTTTCTTTATTTCTAACAAATGTAGGTAAGGAAGTAATTTCTGTGATGCTTCCTATTTCCTGATGTCTGAATAATAGCAGTATTCCCATAACTGTATGGCCAAAACAGTTTTGCTCCAGCTTTGTCCCTCTCTTCCCAAAATAGCTTTCATTGGAATATAATATAGTGAAATAAGACACTGGCTAAGTTTGAACCAGTTGTCTTGAACTGAAAAGCTTTTTAGTTACGTGTTTTAACATCACTTTAAATGAGAATAGTATATTAGATGTCCTTAATAAATACATTTCATAAGACAAATTAATGGAGCTTCTTTCAGGTGTTCACATAACTGCAGGAAAGAAAAATAGAAAGGTATTTTTCTCCATTGAACTTGAATGATATTGTGGCAAGGCATTAGATATTAAGAAAGCACCCCCCTGCCCCACTGGAAATAAAAACTAAACTTACCTATTTTAAATCCCTACCTGACCTTTAATTCTTACTCTTTGGATGTAAGCAAGTATTAGTGTGGTACATATGGCCAAACTGAAGTTCTGCCATCATCCGTGCATAGTGAAACAGTGGCTAATAATGTAATTTGGTTTCTGAAATTCATGATTCCTTTCTCATGAATGGGAATGGGGGTGAATGGAGGTTCTTAAAATGTATCTTAAAATGCAGGGAGAATAGATTAAGGGATTGTGTTTCAGAGTCATACAAAAAAGTCAGTTTGCCAAGTATAGACTAACACATAATGAGTTGTAGAACTTTGCTCTATTGCTAAAATTCGTAGTGGAAGGCTAGTTATTTTTAAAGTGGGGTTTATGCTACTACTGTAGGTATCATCTAAAAAAATGAAGGTAACTGAAGTAATTCTGAAATTTCAGTTCAACCTGGACTCTAAAACAATAGTTGTAACAATACAAAACCTATTGGAAATAAAGTATATGCTCCTCAGTATTTCAGTTTAAGATAGGACTTCTATCTGTTGAGTAATTGTCTTCATCTGAAGAAGGTAACAGTTGTTTTTTTTTCCCCACAGTGAAAAATGAAAGTTCCTGTTTAAATTGGCTGGCAATACCTTCAGTAGAGAAAAGTGTTGCCAACACTTGACACAGTAGTTAGTTCTCCATGGATTTAGCATATGTTCAGGAAAAGTTGTTAACGTAGTAGGGTTTAAACATTGACTAGCAGTTTTTAAAAAGTATTTTTTACTGATGAAAAAGAGGACCCTGTAGTAAAGATAAATAACTGGAAGATTTTGCTTAAGACTTGAGGTAGTTATGTTAATGATCATCATCTTGCTTTAATGTTAATAATTAAATGCATGGAGTTCTTTCTCTTCCAATACTGCCTCCCATGTAAACCCATAATGTCTAAACAATGGCTTAAGGCTTTTTCAGACAACTATAATGTTTACATCTCTTCCTTAGAAGCCCTACATACACAGCAAGTTGTCAGCGTGAGGTTATCGCCTTTTCCTTTGTGTCACTGTTTTTAAGGTGTGGGCAACTGCAAAATGAAGAGAACTGGAGATTAGAGTGAAGGAAAATGGGTGTTTGTACTTATGCAAAATGTAAGAATTAGATTACTGTGTATTTACTACTTCCCCCAAATTAGATTGTTCTTCAGTTATGCTTTAATTTTTCCCCTTCTGATTTGGCTCTGAACTTCACCACCACTAATTTCTATTATCACTATTTTTGAGTCAGAAATTAAATCCTAAAGCTTGAAAATAGCGGATCATTACTGAAAGGGATCACAATTTGAGACTTCTGCAGTATGGATACCACACAGATTATCATGATACAGTGTGTAATACCAATCCTTTTGAATGGTGAGTCAGTCTTTCCAACTCTTTTATTTTTGAAAGCTACAATCTCATCCCTGGAAACAGCTACAGTTGAAACCAAAATACATGCTCTCTCAGGAACCTTGTCCTGCTCTCCCAGCAGTGTGAATATGGACTTGGGACCAGAGCTGTTCCCTTACATTGTCCCCTTGGTCTGTCTGGTGATGACTTTGTTCAGACTATGTCTTCTGTTAGTAAGACAGAAGAGGGTACGTAGCTACTAGAAGTCTGTCTTGGGGGAGGAAACTCACGCAGGCCATGCTGGGCAGTGCTCTCAGCCAACTCTATCTGGTTTTGTAATACTGCCTGGTCTTGTTCATTTCTCTTTTGCATCTTTCTTGCTTCTTTGCTATCTGCACCACTTCTTATTAGCTGCTGCCACTGTATCCTACCAAACTATTGACTGTCACCCTGTTAAATACAGATTAACTTTCTCCAGTGGGGTAGGAGGGAACTTCAGAAGGTGTGGGTCCCTACATTCAAGCAATAACTGCTTTCTGCACAGTTTGTAGATAGGGATTAACCTAACAATTTGGTGTTGGGTCAGTGGAAGATGGACAGTCTTCATTTTTTAGTAGTAGATCTCTTAACTAGTTTTCCATATTAGGTGTTGCTGCTTTGGAAGCAATATACTTCCCAGCAGGTCGTAAATGTTGTGAGCTTGGGTTTTGAAGTCTTAATGCAAGATACTGTATTGGTTAGACCTTCTTAATTTAGTGTTGCACGTGCCTTAACAATGGTGACATGGATGTTAGTGTTTATAAGGATTTAACTTTCACTGCTGCTAGTGTTAAATTGAGGAGTAGCTGTGTATGTTATTCTCTGAATCAAATACAGATGAGTGATTAACAGCTGTTTCTTATCTGCCACATGTTTCGCACAACCTGAAACTAGCTGAACTCAAACTACGCATTGTGGTGACTGAGAACAGTACGGTAGCAGTTCCATCATGGTTTTAGAATAATCTGAAATCCACTGTAGAATATTTTCTTCTCACTCTGCCTTGAGATAAATTATTATTCCGGTTATACTAAGTGCCCCATTCCTTGAACGGTGCAAGTCACCCACTGGAACAAACTTCATCCTCCTTTCCTTCACTCTTGCCACCAGGCATTAAGCAAGGAGATTAGTTATAGACACACTTCTGAATTTCAGGAATTAGCACTGGCCTGACTGGTCACTGCAAGATCACTGACGTTCATGCCTGTGAACTTGAAATTCATTTCTGTAGCTATATGAATAATAGCACTGTTTTAGTGAGTACAAAACTGTCTTTTGGAAATGTTTTCTGTAGCAGTAACCACCTGGGTGTGAATTGATTGAATGGAACAATACTGATTTTGCCATTTATCATGTGCTTTTTAATCTGGTGTTTGAGTGTACGGTGTCAGTTCTAGAGTTCTGATAGAAATACTTTGTGAAGGTTAGCTAGCTGGTTTACCTGTATATCTACTGTTTTCTAACCATGAAGCATTTTAATACAGGTGCTTAGGCTGCAGTACTAAAAAAAAAATCAAAACTAATAATTCATTGACATCTGCTGGCATTTGGAAACCAAGCTGATTTGGAAATAATGTGTTCTTGCCAGAAAACAAAATCTGGTTATTCAGTACTCTATCACTAGCTAATTCTAGCCATCCTAGTCTGCAGGAATGAGCCCATAAATACAAAGCCCACTTTTTCAAAGTACGACATACAGTCAGCCATTGGCTGTTTGGGAGCAGATTACTTAAGTGCAGATATAAATGCCTGGGTTTGTGAATAAATAGCTTCTAGGGATAACAGTACGGTTGCTTTCGTTAAATAAGCTGTACCCATGCTGAATCAGAAGAAATGTTGCTGGATAAAGCTTGAAAACTTTGCACTGTGTTCCCCCAACTCAGGCCATTGAGACACACAGTGTGGAGGAGCCACTGAGTGGCTCTACAAGACCTGTGGGTTTCTGTAGGTATTTAACATGGTCTCACTACTCACTCTTCTGTACGTCACAGCAGAGCTTGTTAGTTCAGTAGGACTAGAAGATGCCAGTGATTATTGCAGGTATCGTTGTGGTGTGGTCTTTGCTCTGGAAGGATTTGGTGAGTGCAGTTCTCATACCCAGAGTCAGGTTAAATTCAGTGCCACATGTCAGACTCCTGGCACTGGAGCCCTGGAAGGTACATTGCAAAACCCAGTGGCTTTGCAGTGTTGACTCTATGCAGTTAAGTGTTAACGCTTCCATATCCTGTATGTCATGTTGCTCAAAATCTCTGTTATATATGATATCTTAACTTTGTTTTTCGAAGTAATGGAGAGTTGACCTGTGTACTAAAAATTAAACCCAGATTTATGCTGAGTGTCCCGGAACAGACTTTGAACAGTGTGACTCTAAAAATATCAACTAACTGCTGAAGAATGCGGAATACGACTTAGGTTTACACAGTAGTTGGGAAGCTGCCAGGTTAAAGGAAAAGCTGTCTTCACAGAAATAAATTTCTATTCAAGGTCTTAAAATTTTCATTCTTAACTGATAGCTGTGTTTGCTTAATTGTGTCTGTTGATAGTGGAATACTCTTACACATCCTTTCTCTCATACTCTTGATTTCACTGATATTTCACCTTCAGTGGCTCCTTTCTACCTGATACCCTGCCGTGAATTATCATCTTTGTAGTATTTTCTCCCCCCCCTCAAAGAAATCGTAAAATACATTGGAAATACTTGATGTTTTTTCAAGGGGAACAAGAAAAAGTCCTAATCTGGAAGAGAAAAATTTCTCATGGGCAAAAACGTAATTTACTCATGCATGTTTTTAAAGTAATGTGTATTTAAGAAATGTCCATACAAGGAAACGATTGGAGTCATATACTTAACTTAGGACTTTGTCCATACTGAAGATCCAAATAACCTCTGGGCATTACTGTAGAAATGGAGAGACTCATGTTTTCAAACCAAGTTGTGTACAGAAGCGTGCAGTCCATGTATTGTTTAAAACGCTAATTTTGTGAAACTGTTGTATACTTCTATCTTAATTTCTTCCAGAGAAGGAACTAGCTTATTAAGATGATTGGAATCTCATGATTTTATTTAGTGGGGTGTGTAACCTTTAATATGAAGTTAGAGGATGTAGGGCGATCTTTTGATTGCGAAAATTAGAGTAGAAGCTCAGTTTGGTTGCATTGAAGATAGGAATTACCAAGTCTGACAACACAAAATGTGGGAGAAGCAGAAGAGATGAGTGTGCTTGCACTGTATATGCAATAAATATTTGATGTTTTCTACAGTGAGGCCTTTCTTAATCATGCAAATTTACATGCATGTACAGCAAAAGAAAAATTCGTAGAGGTATGTTCTAAATCTGGAGTAAAGTTTCAGATTTCAGAAGGAAATAGCATGACAATTTGGGTAAACAGAGTTGCTCTGACTAGAATATAGGGAGAATCTGCTTTAATGAAAAATGTTAACGCTATTGGAATCTTTCAAACATCAGAAAAACTCATGGATGTGAACTGATTGCATGGGCACTTACCTCAAAAAGGCTGCTAGGAATTTACAGAGAGCCTGCATGAAACAGCAGGAAGAACTAAGAAAAGAATGTTGTTATGAACCCAAAAGTGAATCTTAGCTTAGAATTGTTAAAACCCAAACAGATGTGGACTTAGCGTGCTTTAAGTCAGACAGTAGAAAAATAAGGAAAAAGTAGTTGCAGTCGTTTGGTACCAAGAAAAGAGAGATTGAGGATGATCTGAGACTTATTTCCTGGAATGTATGGTTTCAAAATCAGCTACAAGGAATAGTAGCAAAAATCTCGGGGGAGGTGTCACAGATACTTATTCAGTGATTTGTGCTCACCAGGATAAAGTTTAAGTAATCAACTTGCAGTAATGACGGTGTTGTTTGTTTTGTGTTTTTTTTTAACCCAGGAAGATAAAAACTGAACAAACAAACAAAAAAAAACTTTAAGGGAGAGGGTAGTTTGGAATTAGGAACTACCAGGACTATGATAAATACAGATTGCATATTTGAAAGTCAGTTTAGTGATCTCCATTGCAGGATTCTAGAAAAGCCTTCTCAGAAGTTCAGGTGTACCTTCAAATTTCCAAGGCAATCTTCTGAACAGGTGACAGCATTTGAGAATAGACATCAGAGTATAGCAAATGAAGTGCTGATGTTCTTAAGATGTGAAGCATGTTTAGTCCAGTTCTAAAATACTGTTGATCTAACTTCAGCTATAGGTGAAACTTCAGAAGCTATGGTAAGCAATGGTAGAAAGCAGAGAAAAATGTTCAAGTGCAAAATTAGTTTTCTAAATAATATTATGCTAACCTGTTGGCTTTGATAAGAGAACTGATTTTCTAGATGGGAAGTAGATCTTATCTGCTTAAGCAAGTTTTAAAACTAGGGTAATGAAACCATTGATGAATTTTGAGAGGTTTAATTAGTATGCAGAAAGATGGTGCAAGAAGAGTTGAAGGACCTTGGGAATTGAAATAATTGTGAAAAGTGAGATTTAAAAATGGAGATTTAAGTATGTGAGGTTGTACTTGATCAGAATATCTTTGAGGGGGAGCATGTAATGTGAAAATGCTGGAGGATGGAGTGGGGCAATGGTGGGATCTCTAAATTGCCAGCATCAAGTGACTGAAAAGTACTGGGGGCAAGTCAGGTCTTACACAAATGAACGACCTCCTGAGGCATCTTGTGGGATACTGTATGTGGTTTTGGTGCTCCACAATTTGAGAAAGGTGAAATCAAACTGGAGCATATTCAGGGAAGGACTGTTGGGTTAGGAGTTTAACCAAGTGATGATAAAAAAAAATCTACTCTGAATAAAAATACAGTTGCATTCTCTGAATCCAAGTGAGTGGGAAGGGCATGGAGAGGTGGGAAGGGAGAACTGTGCTAGGGCATGAATGGTACATGGGTTTGTCAGTGTAACTGTTCATGTGAAATACTATAAGAAGGCCTAAGACCGTCAAGAGAAAAATGTTCTTGGATCATTTTTCCAGTAGGAATTGTGGGGGCAAAATACCTGGGTGCCGTAAGGCTGAGTTTGTAATCTGTTTTTAGTGGTTATGTGTGTTTTGTCAGTGATAGTTGAGAACTGGCTCCTGATTTAGGAAGTTGTTTTAAGACCTTTGTTTCTGTGACTTAACTGAAATGAAAAGGTAATTTATTTAATCAGCAAAATTGGGCAGCCTGATTTAAGCAATCAGTTTTAATCTGCTTTTATGTTTGTATTTTTCAGGTTTTTTTTTTTAATAGTATAATCAACTCTAGCTAGGAGAATTCTTTCTATCTCTAATCACTGGTGATCATTATGGTGGCATTGTGTAGCCTACCATGTATTGATTACAGTTCTTTGTGTATTTTGATTGTGAAAATCGTGAATCATGCCTTCGGGCTTTTTTTATTCACAATTATGTCCAGCTGCATTTTGATGGAAAGTGGAATTACTTAAAGGTGTACAAACCCCTCGCTTCTCTATATAATTGTTAAATTGTAAATATTATCAGTGTATTAAAAAAATCCCTTCAGAGTCATCAAGTTTATTCAACAAAGGTGGTATTGTCTTTAGCTCCTGAATTAACTGCGTATGTTTATAATTTCTTTCAAGATTTTAGTTATTATTATACTAGAAGAAAAGCCCACCTTGGTCCTCTTTTTGCTTTCCAGTTAATTTCTCAGTATTGGATAAATTTATCATTCAACAGATCTAAATTAATGAACTGAAATGAAGAAAATTCTCTGTACCTGCAGAAGTGCATAACAGTTAATGGTTGGTTGTGTGCTTCAGTGTGCTCTTTTTCCTAAGTATGTAGGTCCTGAGCTCCAATTAATATTGCTTTAACTTTCTGAAGTAGGAACATTTTTAGATACTTTATTAAATTACATTAAGTTTAGGTATTTGCATAGTGTTTAAGTTTGAATTAACAATCTTAGAAATAAAAAATATCTTCTAAAAATGTGTAATACAGAAGAATCTGAAAAGTTTGGATGAGTGTCCTGTTCAGTGTGCAGATGTGTAGCTTGCATCTGTGGAACAAAGCAGGCTTTTGTGATATTAAATGCTTTGTCTCTTGCATGCAGGTTCTATACACGCCAGTAATATGGTAATCTTGTTAGAAGAATAACTGAGCTCAGGAGGGCTGGGACTTTCTTCCTTATAGTTTACTTTTGTTACTGAGATTAGAGCATTCTTGCTATGCTTGATCTCTCAGGATGATGTTGATTTTAAACAGGGGAATTTTGCTGTGAGCAAATATGACTTCTGAAAGATACACAGAGTCACATTCTACTTGACCTGTAGATGGGTGGAATAGGGACAAGAGGCAGAGACGGTGTTCCAACATGCATGCATAGGCAACCAGTGTTTTGAGAGTCATCTCTAGGTCAAATGAAATTTGTATTCATCCATCCATCTGTCTTCCTCTGGGTATCTATACTCTAGCTCTGAGCACTCTAACTGCCTGTGCGGTTAGGTGAGTAGAGCTGTATGACCCTGAAGAGTCATGAGTAAAACCTCCTTGGTGGAAGGAAATGCCTTGATCTTCCTGTTGGATTCAGTGACTCATCAGACCCATTCTCCTTCTAGGTGGTTTAGTTGTAGCAATAAAAAATAACTCTGTTTGGGTCCTTGTCTACAATTTTCCTTTGAAAGAGCAAGCTGGTTTTGTTCGTTTTGTTTTCCCAGTATAGGCCTCCTCTTGTATTGATACACTTGCTGTTTCATCCAGTTCAGTTTGAATTCTAGTAAGCTTCATTAGGTACAAAACCAAATTTGCCCTGACTACCAAACTGTAAAATAAATGACCTTTTTGGAAATGGTTTCCTCTCTCTTTTTTTTTTTCTTCCTACCTTGAAGAATCCTAGATGTAGAAAGCACATCTCTGAAAAGGCCTTAGATCTCATGGACTGCTTTCTGCCTGCTGAGTTTAGTTGTTGAAGCCTTGGTTACATTATGGTGCTGTTCTGTGCCTTTTTTTTGGTCAGTTCAGTGTTACGGATAATGAGAAGAAATTAGAGGGGATTATGTCAGTCTCTTACTTGAGAATGTCACCCCCCTTCATTTTTAGCCATCCTCTGTCTTGGTTTTTAAAAACAGAAACTTGGGAATAATTTCTGAAGTTGATACAACTGAAAACCAGTGTGGAGCACATAATGAAGGCAGATGTTTTACAGAGCCAACCTGCAGTATTTATATATATGTTTCTATATGTATTGAAGGTAAATTAAAATGACTGTCTCTTATTATATGCTTTTAGAAATATCCTTTTGGCAGCAAAACACCGTGTACTGTATTTTAAATGTTTAAAAAAGCTAGTATTTTGGTTTGCTTTAAGCTATTAAAGACATTAAGCTGTTTAATTTGAAATTATAGGAGTGTAATAATTTTTTTCTGTTCAATTACATATTAGTGTGTTCTGCTTTTAAAGTACGTATTTAAAATTCTATTTTTTTGTTATCTTCTATGAACAGTGCATGGCAAACAGTATGCTCTTTGTTGTTCTGCACCACTCTGAACTGTTAATGCAGTCAGCCAGCCAGTTGCAGATTGGGTCAGAACCAAGACTGTCAGTCACTGGCAACTGGGAAATGTCTTTTGAGCCAACAGATCTATCCTGTGGAGTAAAACTTATAGGGACCCCAAATCCCTTGTTAATCTTTTTGTTGAGAGATTTTGGCTCCAGTTACAAGAGAAAAGCCTTCTTGAAAACGAAGATTGAAATATTTTTTTTTTGAGTGGCCTCTAAGTCCCCATTGTTATTTTTTTCTTCGTAAAGTCACAAAGAGACTTTAAAGAATTTGTAAAGAGACAAATTCTTCAAATAGACATGTACCAGTTTGTCCATCTACCTACATAATCAGAACAGGAAAGACCAACCAAATGTGCATTCAGGAATCACTACAGTATCACTATATCCTCTCTTTAAAAACAAACAAAAAACCCCAACCATCCAAACCCCAAAAAACCAACCTAAAACAAAGACACCCCTCCACCCCCCCTCCCCTCCTTGACCAGGCTCTTCAGAGGCTGTTTCTCCTCCTGTATCTGGAAGTCTGCTTTTGTAGTACTCAATCACTGTCTGAAGCAAGCAGGAACAGAACTATCCATTTTCAGGCCTGTGGAAGGTGTAACAGAAGAGGGGACTTTTGGCTAGGCATATGTGGGGCAGTCAGCAGCAGCCGCTGTGGTAGTAACCATGGCCTAAGTGCTGGGCTGACATTCTTAGTAGTTGCATTCCTTGAATATTCAGCTTCACATTTCTAGTTTACGATTTCCCATGCTCTGTTCCCATGTACTTCCTTATTTAAGAGGCATTCACTCAGGCACTTCTGAATCATTCGTTTTGTAGATTGTTGTAAATTTGTTGTCAGCTCTAGCAGGAAT
>NW_010418167.1:41526-71283 GCF_000710305.1 Buceros rhinoceros silvestris | reverse complement strand
AGGAATGTCCTGGAAATATCTGATGCTCCTTTGTATTGTGATTTCTAGTCTCTGCATCTCCTTTGAGCCAGTCTGATTGCACTCTGACTTTGAGACTCTTGAATAAAGTCTTAAGCAGACTAGCATATCCATCAAAGTGAGTCCTTCCAAGAGTCTTTAGTATTTTTCGAGAAAATTCTTATGAAGTTAGGATTAATTTTCAGGGTATAATCAGAAATTCTTCAGGAATGGATGATACCTAAGCTTGGGACTTATTTCACTAGTACCTCTGAAGGTGAACACAAGGTTCTGTAGTGTTAGCAGTTGAACTGAAGAGAAATGTCATGAAACTTTATTGTGGAATTTAGTACTGTTATTTCTTGGTGTCATGACTTGGCTGTCATGGGTAAATAGTTTAAGTTACGGATAAACTTTCAAGAAAAAAATCAAGATATTACTGCACGAATGTTGTCTAGCCTTTTGGCAGGAGAGTGTCACAGTTAGCTGACATTCATAATGAGATGACAATATTAATAATCCTAGTTTTGGGGAAGAATTTTATTTTTATTTAATATTTTTCACTCAACTTGAGAGTATCTGTGTCATCTGAAGTTCTTAGGATAATTTTAGTCTTTTTAAGCTGCATATATTTTTGCAAGGATGTGAGTGGAAAAGCTTTGGCCAAACTTGAACTGCATCTGCTAACTGCTGAAAGAGAAATGGGAAGATGCTGACAGGTGAGCTCTGGTTGATTTAGCTGAAGCAGTTTTTATAATGGTACCAGTGCTAGCTGTCAATCTTGCCCTTGTGCTGCAGGTGATTTTTCTCATTGCATGTGGCAGAAAGCATCGTTTAGACTGTGAACATGGCTTTGAGATTATGTGCAGGTTAGTATCCTCTGTGTTGGATGGGAGGGCAACCTCTTCATTTTAGAGCTGTAGCAGATGGTTTTATTTGAACCCTATGTCCTTTTCAAAAGAGTTGTCTTGTTAGTTTCATACTAAATTACATTTTGCTGGCAGAGAACTGGAAACCTTTTTTTTCTGTCAGTCTGGGGCTATAACTAGAATTCTTTTGGCTCTCAATGCAGCATGCAGAATTGTAATTTCATCATTTCATGCAGTTTATTTTAGTTGATTCCTGCTAGGAGGCAGGATCATGCTAAATTTTGCCACCTGTAGAATTCAGTTGGACCCTTGTGTCATTTTGCTAACACTTATAGCTAGAAATGTGTAGCAATAGCCCTTAGATTCATGCCGTTAAAACTTGTGACGTTTTAAATAACGCATGAGGTATTTTACTATCCTAGAGCATACGTGTCGCTTTTGTAATTTCTAGCTAACTTTTTCAGGTAACTTGAATGCTGCTTAAGTGCTGAGTTTTAAGCTTACTTTTTCTGGAGATAGAGCTGAGCTCTTTATGAGATATGCCACACATCACTGGGGAAGACAACAAAATTGTTCTGACTTACACCGCAGTAAATCCATTAATACATTTGGATATTGTAAGATGAGGTATAGCCTGAAACTTGGGTAAAATCAGTCTGTAATCTTAAATTTCTGAATATTGATGAAGTCTTTCTGAACGCTGAAGTCTGGTGGTTAAATTCAGGAGCTGTTGAAGTGTTTCAGATATCATGGTAATAGCATCAAAATCCCATTGGTAATGAAAGTTTGGGAAGAAGTGAAAGTTCTGTAGTGGCTCCCTAAAGTAGCAGGAAGCCAGACTTACGATGAGGTGAGAAAAGCAAAATTAAGAAAATAATCGTGAGAGCAGTTTTAATATCTAGAAAACAATTTAAGTGGATCTGAGCTACCACTCTTGTGGTCTAGTTCAATACTGTTCTCCATGGCATCTTGTCATCTTTAAGAAAACTACTGTACAAGTCAGTTTGTCAGATGCTGATCCATAGAAATTCCTTCAAATTTCACGTTTACAGATCCCTTCTCTGTAGCAATCCGTGCTATATTCCTACGGTGAGCCTACGAGCAGGAGCGGGAAGAATCACCCAAACGCCGATGTGGTGTGCAGTGAGACCCATCTATTGTTTACAGTGCTTCCCTATTTATAGACAGTGGATTCTTGTTCACGTGACTGGTTACATAGCGATTGGATATGTTCCTTGTCACACAGACAGTATGCACCTCTTAAGGCGCTATGATTGGATAGAGGAGTTAGTTCGCTCGCAGTTTCTGATTGGTTAGTGTTAATCAAACAGGAGCTAGTTAGAGATACAGTTTCCCACACGATAGTGTTGCAGCTGGGTTTCGGCTGCTAAGTTTCCCAGAGAGAGTAGCATATTTTTCACAGTTCTAATTTCTGCTAGAATGATAGCAACACTTCTCCTTTATTTTTTATGATACATGCTTAGTTAGACCATAAAAAGGGTGAGAGCCAAAATTGTTACTGAACAGACCTCAGCGATGCTGCAGCCCTGTTCCTTCTGGCTCTCCTGCAGTTGTTTCTCCCATTAGATTATGCCAACTCTGCTTGTCATGGGGAAAACCATGTATTTATGACTTTTTGGGTCTACATTTTAGTTTTATTTATGTTTAACTCAGTGAATCACTTCATTAGATGGGTTCATACGTTTGCACATGCCGTCTCAAAGCAGCTGGAAGGAGTGCAGGCAAGAGTGGAATAGGATTGGCATTAAATTAGTGTTAACTTGGGTTGGTTTATGCAGTAGAAGTGGTTTGTTCCATGTAATTCAAAGGAATACTGAAGAGTAGTAGGGATTTATGAGACTGTCCTGCAGTCTGCTTCCAACATTGCCATGGAAGATTATAAATGTAGTAACTTTTGGTGGTGTTTGTTTCTGTTCAGTTGTAATGGAATTAACCGAGTTATTAATGTTGGGATTGCTGTTGCCTTTCCTCTGGGTGTAGAACAAGATGCAGACCTATGTTCATTCTCTGGTTGTATATATTTTTGTGTTTTGGGCTTGCGGTTTTTTGCAGCAAGATTTTTTAAATGCAGAGGTTTGCAAAGATACGCTTAGTCCTTATTTCCTTATCTTCAGACATGCCTTGCCAGTTTGTCTAACTTTTTGTAATTTTTTTTTTTGAATGCACTTAACTACTTAAATATTTAATGAATGCCTGATGGTTTTTTGCATGTAATATATATCTGGTGAGCAGAGCTGCTGGAGAAATTTGCAAAACTCAGGCTACCTGAGCAGGTAGTGTAGTGCCATAACATGATAGTGAAGGTTTGCTGCTTTGTAGATATGCTCCCTTTAGGTATACTAGTGTTTCAGTGCAAACGTAAATACTGGTTTCATGTTTAAAATTTGTCACCTTTAGTTTGGATTTCAGGGTTCCATACTTTTAATAGTTCAAAAATCTTTCTTAAAATGCAAATTTGTCACAGTTGGAATCCTGTGAGAAGGGATCTGTTTGAAACTGTAGGGATTTGGTTTATAGATAAGGCAGTCTGTTATACAAAGGCAGCATGATATACAATTACACGTCCAATTCACAGCATTATTTAGAACTCTTCACCTAAAACAAGTAGCTAATGAAGTGTTTCTGCAGCTCTACATTTCTCTAAAATGGTCTGGTTTAATATTATCATGTTCATATACCATAATATAAGCATGCTGAATGCTATATAAAACATTGATGACGGAGTCTGCCTTTTGAGAGCCAGCAATTCTAGACGAGAAAATGCACGTGGAGGTCAGTGACCATATTTGGGCTCAGTAGAGTGCTAGAAGGTCTGCTCTCAAGTTCTGAACAGTGTGTGGGGTTTTGGTGGGTCACATCAGTGCATGGCATGTGACTAACTTGAAATTAATCTTACTTCTTTTAAACTTCTTTTAGTAGGGGTGAGCAAAATAGATGGTTCCGGTAATGTAGGTCTTGGGTTGTCTTATGTGAAGTCTAGAAAATGAGTATATGAAGTAATTTTGCCTAAAGGACAAAGCTAAATGATCCAGAGAGCATGCTGTAAAACTCTGTTCTTTCCCACGTCAATCTCATGAATCACCGTAGTCTCTGCTTTCCAAATGCAATGCAGGAAAAAGTGTTCCATGATCTAGGTGTATGGGGAGAGGAGTACAGGGAGGAGTCAAAGAATGCAGGTGCTGTGATGAGTGAAGACAAACTTGGTATAGCTGCCTTGACCTGTGTCAAAGGGAGGTACACAATCACACGCTTCCAGCTTGCTAAGGCCTGTATTGGGATCTTGTAAATAATATGGAATGATGTACGCAAGAGCAAGAAATCGGATACGCATCTTCAGAATTTTTGTCATGCTTAATGTTTTAGTATTTAGAAAGCTAAGCAAGCTGACTTAAAAACCAAACCAAACCCGGCTGCCTGAATACTGATAGTATGCTGTATTTTCTATTTCTATATGTCTGGCTTTCCCAAGTTGCATCATTGCTATATTTAAATTTGCTTGATGTTTTTTGTTGATGAAAAGATATTGCATAAGTAGCCTGGTTCTTTGCAGATATGAACACTTAAAGCATTGTTGTCTTTTGTAACTGTTAAGTTTCCCCTTTTTATTCTTTTTTTTCTTCTTTGTCTTACATTATTTGCCTGATGGAATTCTTTTCAGCTTGGCATTTAGGCAGACATTTCTGATGTGTTCTTGCCATTGTGTGTCATAGCTAGCTTTTAACATTTCACATCAAATTTAGCCTGACTTTTTTGTTGGTTCTGTTCTGCTTTTCTACAGTGGACAGACCAAAATCCCAGCAAATCAGAACTTCTGGTACCATAAGGCGAACCTCTTCTTTGGACACAATAACAGGACCTTACCTCACAGGACAGTGGCCACGTGATCCCCACGTACACTACCCTTCATGTATGAAAGATAAATCTACTCAGGTAAAAGCTGTAAAACAAGACAAAAGAGATGTTCCATGTAACTGATGTCTTCCTGATAATACTTTTACCATCTGATCTGGGATCTTAGCTCAACTTAATTCCAAAGAAATGTGGATTCACTTAATTTTATTATAAATATGAAACCCTAAAACCAGGATACAGTAGTGTTTTTTTTAATGTGCCCATTCAGTAACATAGTATGCAACAGATAATATTTTTATGCTTTTAGAAAACAGTTGTTAAAAATAATTTTCCGTATGTGGGCAGATCTGTAGAGGCTAAATAAGGAGATTGTGATCTTAGCCTTGTATCTGGTTTATTTTGAAGGTGCTATATGCAAGATTGTGCTGAGTGTTATTTAAAAAAAGATTCCATAATAGTAGTGTCTGACAAACTAAAGAGTTTATTAAATCATGATGATAAATCTGCGGGTCTCATAAAGCACATTTGTGCATGTGCGGGGGAGCAGAAGGAGGGAGATTACTGTTAAGAAGAATTGATCAGTTTGTCACTAGAGGGGAAATTAAGAAGCAGCTGAGAGTGAGCATGCAGCATGGCTTTGAGTTGTCCCCTCTCTTGCTTAGGAGCAAGAAAGACAAATAAAAACGCTTTGTGGAATAGTTCCCTCTTGAAGCCAGACATCAGAATGAGAGCCTCACCACCAGCAACAAAGGGAAGGCTACTGAAATTATTTATGGCCTAATACCCTTTTGATACCTTTAGATCCACCTCAGGGCTCTGTCCTTAGCAGGAACCTCTGGCAGGTAGGCTGCTGTGGCGCTCATTGTCTTCCAGTGTTCTTTGGCTAGAAAGAGAGGCATTATTTCTTGCCTGATTCCTCCTTATGCTAGAGCTTGTTGCCCACAAAGTTGATCACTATCAAACAGGTAAAAATAGGTAATTCCAAACCCCCTAAATTACTAGCAAAGGAGTTGCATTCTTGTCTTTTTCAGTAGTGTTATTAGAGTATGGAGTAAGTCATCTCAGTTTGTGTTCTGAATTAAACTGGAAACTAGAAGAAACTATCGATCTTTGGTTATTTTGTCAGTCTACCTGCATGTAGGGATGGTTGTTATGTCAGTTTTCTATTTCTTGGGCCATGATTCTGTTCTGTTGTATCATGGGTGTTCTGCAAAAGAAAATGATACTTGTGACATCCTATCTTTCATTTATAACTCTTTTGCCATGAAGAATTGTTTTTAATGGATGCTTATGTTGTCACAATGTGTGTGATACCTTTAAAATATCACGCAGCAGCTCTTTAAATGGTATTTGGGTATAGTGTTTTGTATAGTAGTGAATTTCTCAGAACAAGTTAGAATGTATAAATAATTTTCCATGTTTCTTTAAAATATACTGTAACACAATTGCAAGAAGTCCTCTGATAGGGGAAAGATAAGTCTATAATGCTCAGAAAAGAAAAAAGATCTGTCCGTATGTTCCAGAAGTCCTATTTAATGAATTTGGGAATCTGGTGATTAAAGTTGTTTTAAGGAAATTTTTAGAAACTTGTGGGACCCTATAAGAGAATGCTGTCTTATGTCCTACTCATTCCTTTTGAAACCAGCCAGCCAGCTACCGTCATGTAGGATCTACTTAAAAAGCTCTTAATCCTGGATTTACTCCAAGTTGCCTTGCTTTCACAATCCTGTGCCTTGAAAGTCTGTCTGTTTTGAAACCGTAATTTCCATTCAGGAGGTTTTCGATAGCATGCTTTGTAGTTACTGTGTTTCTTAACCCCTCCCTTAAAACATATATCCATATCAAACTTGACAAATAGCCTTATGAATAGAAAATTCAGAATATTTGAACATTCACAAACAAACCTTTTCACTAGTTACATAAAAGAGAAACAAACTTCTGTAAATATGAGTTCCAAGCATTTGGCAGTAAAATTGCTTTCCTAGTGGGCTCGAGTGTTCAGGCTATTTGACCTGTTGGCTGTCATCCTTTGCCTCATTCAGAAACACAGCTCAGGGAGGAAAAAAAAGTTAAAATGAGGTTTTACCTTTTCAGCATAATCAAACGTAACAGAGAGGGAAGACAATATTGTTGTCATTAAAAGCAATTTTATTTCAGAGGTATAATGGCTTGGATTTGCTGTATGTCTTCTAACAGAGTTACATTATCAGTCTTTTTATTCAAATTATGATGTCTAAGTTGAGTTGAAAACTGTGCATCTGGACTTCTCAGAGCCATGTGAATATATAAAATGTAAAAACAGCCATAGTGACAGACACAGGTAATTCCCTTTTTTTAAATAAAATGTTCATTAGAGGGGCTTCTAGATAATCCTAAAATATTGACTTGTTTTGGTTGTGTAGGGTTTTTCTGTTTTTTGAGTTCTGTGCGGTTCGAAGTTTATCTAATTTCAAGAACTAGGGATAGTTCCAAGGTGTTGATAGGATGCATGCATGGCAGATTAGGTTAAAATAAATTAAAATCTTGCTCTTTGCCTGAGTACCAGCACAAGTACTTCTACTACTTCATGTTTGTTGGGTAAATCACAGTCCAGCTCATGGGAGTTCAAATAGTTTACAGTAGCTGAAAATAGTAATACTTGGTAGTTTAGCAGAGTCGAAGATGGTAACAAACAAAATGAATAAGAACAAGGTAATGAAAGTCAATAAACCAATTCTTTTTTGTATGAGCATGTTTCATTGGAGAATAAATTACCTCTTGGTTTTCTTCTAACTCATGAACAATACTGTCAGTATAACTTATAATGTAGGTGGAATAATTATTTCTCTTTCAAGGGTACTTTTTGTCCCTAATTAAATATTAATTTAAAATCCAAATTTTGTACAGTTCAGTGAAGGCGGTGGTTATGGCTGTGAATTCTTGTATTTGAAAAAAAAAAAGAAATGTCAGATTCTGGCCTTTGCTATGATATGATGAGCCTTTCATTAGTGTTATTCCAAGTCCTTGTTTTCCACTTAAGTTCTTTGAACCTGTATGGTGCTTATGAATAAAATGTTTCTTCTTTCTCTAAAACTGAACCAGGATTTAAAACAAATTCAATAACATCATATTATTTAAATAGAGGAAACAGAATTTTGTTTGTGTTCGTTTCTGTTGCCTCTTGGAGAACAGTAACTATGGTTCATACTTCCGTATTCTTACCCACCTCAGGTGTTCTGCTGAAAACACTGAAGAAGCGGTGAGGTTGTTATGTTTGCTTTTGGCAAAATATACTCTGGCACTGTGCTTTGTGACATTAATGCATTAATGTCAGAATTCTGCGTGCATTTATGTTTGTATGTGTGTACGCATACAACTAGCATCTTTAAGGAGCAGCAAGTTTTGGATTATCAAAGGTACACCGCTTTATTTAGTAGTGTTTTAAGTGTTTCAGAAATGCAGGGTAACTTGTTGTAGGAAGGTGTTATACGTGTTGATGTACTTTGTGATCCCCTTCCCAAGTTCCTCCACTTTCCTACTTGCCTTGTCATTTTCAGTGAAACTTGAACTTTTCATTAAAGCCATTTAAAACTTGGTACAGCCTCCTTCCCCAGTTTTTCCATGTCTGTTGGGAGCACTGAAGGAGCAGTTTTGCCTGCTTCTCCTTCGTGTTATATATGTGTTACACTCTTCCTAGTGTATCGAATAATTCAATATTGAAATGGTTATGCCTAACTTCAGAATTTTCTGAAACATTTGGATAATTGTCATAATTTATCAATGTAATTATTTGGCAGTGGCTGAATAATTTAAAAGATTTTCATAAAATTAAAAAGGAGATATGAGGGATCAACATATATTGATATTATAATAAAGATACTGCTAGTTACAAAAACACTGCTAGTTAAAGTTCATAGAATCACAGCATCATCTGGTTGGAAGAGACCTTTAAGATCATTGAGTCCAGTCATCTATGTAATCTTTCTTGATCTAAATATAAAGAAGAGAACAAATGACCAAGTGGATTATGATTCAGTGTTTCCCTGCCCCCCTGCCTCAGCTGAAAACTTAAACTGGATTCCAATATGCCTGGATATACCTCTCTCGTTGTATATGGCAATTATGTATTATACCAACAGAAATTAAAGTTTGCAAAATACCTTTCAGAATTTTTACATCTCCAATCTACAGAATAATGCAGAGTTATTAAAGTGGAATGCTTGGCTAAAATACATTTTTGTTCTTACGTGTGTGGGTCAAGGGTTAGCATAGTTAGCTCTCATTAGTCAGCTGAGTAATATTTTGGGGTTTTTTGGGTAGAAATTTTGTTGCTTTAACATCATTAACCAGGAGGCTCAATTACATGAAGCTTTTTCATTGGTGTATTAGTTATCATTGCTTTGCTGTGATATTTTAATGATGTACTTTGGGTGAAAGGGACAAAGAGGAAGAGATGTCATACAGCTATGACTTTATCATTCTAACTTCTCTTAACCTGCTGATGTATAAGAGTAGTCAAATTAATTTCAAATTAATTTCCAATGCTTTAAGCTATTTCTGTAAAATTTCTAGAGGGCCTTTGAATGCTTTAGAAACATCTGAGGACTCATCAGACTTTATATTCTAGTGCTGTTGTTGCATTTCTCTTGAATGTGGATGTTCTTCAAAAACATTATTGCTTCCTCTGTAAAATCTAGACTTGTGTTCTTAATTGTTGTACCGATCCCCCAATGTAGTTAATGTGGAATGCAGGCTAGATATAGTAATTAGAGTGAAGGGCTGGCAATAAAATGTGCGATTTTGAAGTAAATCAGTCTTTTTCTAGATTTAAGTAGGTCGATACTCCACGCAGTCACTGTGATCTAAATGAAGTGGAAAGAACGTAGGTGTGTATCCCTGACATGGGTGGAAAAGCAAGGCAGAATTACCAAATGTGTTGGAAGAAATGCTAATCTCTGCAAGGTTGGGTGAGTTAGAACAATGTTAATTGTGATTTACCTTAAGACTGAAGAGGGCAGCCAGATGTGGTGTTCTCAGCATGTCCTATCCCATGTGCATGCTTTAAGCATTGCGCCAACTGAAACTGGGACCACAAACCTTCATGTTTTGAAATATCAGCAGTCCTCCTGTTGAAGCTGCAGAATGTGTTACTTAATGTTTTCAAGTTTCTCCTTCTAAAAAGTTTTAAATCTTAGTTTCTGAATATAGACTTGCAGGAATAATCCTTCAGTTTCATGAAGTTCTGCTTATGCTTTAGTGATGCTGTGAATTTGTTTCAGCTCTGAAATATTACTTGTCTCACAGGTGGTGCCTATGACCTCTTTACTGTGTTTCTGACTTGAGGTGCAGCAACTTTGGTTTCATTTCTTGTGATTCAGAAATTTTTCTTCTAATACAGTTTTGAGTTACTCTTTTTACTTTCATCGTTTTTTAAATGTTTAACATATGGGGAGTTACACTTGCAGCTTCCAGCGTAGGCTTCCATGGATAAGCCTGTTTTGTAGAAGTTGTAAGTAAAGATGGGAAAACAGTTTTCATGAAATGTGGCATGTCAAGGGCGCTGTACACTGACATCTTATTTGTGATGTAAACTGCAACATTCAAGTGAGACAGGTGCTTATACATGAGCTAAACTTAAAGCAGAATTTCTGTTTGAGTGGAATGTGTCAGCTGCTTTTGTTTGACTTTGTTTTTTAAAGTTTTTCTTTGAATATAAGGATTTTGGCTTACAAACCCAAAACTTACCTTCATGTAATGTGTGTTATACTATACTATAAGCAGCAGCTTCTAGAAGATTTGCTTGCTATAATACTCTAGTATCTGCTTATGTTGTGTTTCTTTTTTAACCTTTTTTTTCTGAGTATAGATAGCACATTAATATAACATTGCCTGACTTCAGTACTATGCTAGAAACCTCATATAATCTAATCCTGCAAATAAAATTGAGGGACACAAATAGTCTGCCCCCTGTATACTGATAATTGTATGTATATTTCAAAAGGTGGTGATGTGACTCAGTTTACCAGAGACTGAAAGCAACTATGTAATCGTTATCTCAAGGGGGAGAGTATTTGAGTGGAAGTGTGTCAAAGCGTGTTTGAGACAAAGTGCAAAATTTAGTATTAAGTGAATTTGTTACTTCAGATTTCTGATTAAATCAACTGCAATGTATGGGTCCCTACCTCTCTCTACTAACACTCACCAGTGTCGTTGATGAGGTTCTTCAGGGGGTTGCTGTTAATTTGGTTTTTTATCCTTGCTATCTGGATTAACATCTGTGCTAATAAAAAAAATACACGCAAGTGACTGCTTTCTACATTTGTTTTCTTGTTTGGTTTTTTTAACAATTTACTTCTCTTTGAGAAACTTACTTTGGCTTTTTAGACACTTAACGTCTTTTCTACTCTGTTAAGCTGTAGCTGAAAGGCCATGAGCTTGTAGTAATCCCTAGTACCCCCTCCTGCACTACAGGTAAATATTGAAGCACCTGAAATGCCTGTTTCTACTTTGTCCTGGAGTTGTTCCCCAAAAAACAGTCTTTGGGAGATAAATTTTCAAAGAATTCCTTTGGCATTGATGTTTTTCTGGTTTTGTATGGGGGTATGGTTTCAGCTGTATTTGGGATATAATAAAATACTTTAAGAGAAGAGCAATTTAAATCAGAAAGTAAATTGTAACAGATTGTGTAAGCCCAAGATTTTGAAAAAGAAGCAAATTTTCCCTGTTTTTTCTACTTTAGAAGTCTGTAAGACACTTCAGTCTTAAAAAATTAAAGGCAGTACAACGTCTTCCACACAAATTTCAGGGAGGTGGTTAGTACACAATCTGTAAGAACAAGTAATGCTTTAGAACATGCCTTTGCTAAGATTGGGAGCCAGTGGGGTTAGTGAAGTGAGGGTTATTTTTGTTATTGTCAGGCCTCTGGTTCCTTCCTCAGTAATGTGCATTGTCCTCATCCATTCTAAATGCAAGTTTACAAAGCCTTAGTTTTCATATTTTTTTTTATTTATTGAGACTATTACTACTCCACATCAGATTCTGTAATTTATTCTTTGTGCTTGAATTCTGACACTGCAGAATGAGTAAAGCAATAATTTGTGCTGAGAGGTTTTTTTACTTGAAGAATTCAGTACAGTGTGTTTTTATTTTTTTATTTTCCCTCTAGACCCCTAGCTGTTGGGCTGAAGAAGGAGCAGAAAAGAGATCACATCAGCGCTCAGCATCATGGGGAAGTGCTGATCAACTAAAAGAGGTGAAAAGTTTTGCAGAGTGGAGCCTTTCATGTTTTGATATGCCCAAGACATTTTTTAATCCCTATCTGGAGTCCAGGAAACAGCACCCTTTTCTCTTCCCTCTCTTGCTTCTGAAACAGATTTTACCTCCTACATAAGATTTGTTTCAAGAATGGTTGTTATTTTATGTGTGTTGGATTTTCTCCCTGCCTACTACACAGTTTTGGCTTTGAAGGAGTGGCCAGAGTGAGCGCTGAGGAACTAGCTTGTTGTGATTGCTAAATTTTCTGTTCAGAGTTACCTTAGCTAGCTCTCTGTTGTTTAATGCTGCTCTCCTGAAACAGGTACAGTGTAAGTCAGTGTGTTGGCACATTCTTGTTCAGAAATTTTGTTGAAGTTTTAGGGTGGAGGTAGAGAGGACATCACTTTCACAAATGAAAAAGGAGGGTAAGTGTTGATACAGTAATGGTATGGTTCTCTTGAAATGCTCTTTAATCGTATGTATTTTGCTGTAAACTACAAAGAAGTGGATTTGCATCATGAGAAAACAGATACAGTAAAATGGTCTCCGGCTCAGCTGAAATGGCAGTATTTCAGTTTTTGTTTCTGTGAACTCCATGCTGTCCAGAGTTCACGTGACAAGCACTGGCCTGCAGTCAGCCTCATGTTCTTGTCAGGAAGGCTTCAGCCTCTCTGCAAGAGCTACACCTTTCTTTTTAAGAAATTAATCGCACAGCGTGTTCTTATGGAGTGGGACTTTTCCCTGATACTCTGGGTTCTTTGCATCCTCTCTCCTGGTTCCCTGTTTAGTAGAACATTCAAAAATGAGAAGAAATGTATAGGTTTTCTGAGGAGATGATGTTACTGTCTTCCAGACAGCAACTTGTAGGAAGAGTAGTTGTCAAAGGGAGCGAATTTTACAATCAGATTTGACAAAAATTAGACTATCTTTGAGGGTGGTGAAATGCTGGAACAGGTTGCCCAGAATGGTGGTAGATGCCCCACTCTCAAAGTCAGGTCGGATGGGCCTCTGGGCAACCTGATGTCCATGCTCACTGCAGGGGGATTGGGCTGATGACCTTTGAAGGTCTCTTCCAGCCCAAAGCATTCTATGACTCCGCGATCTTGCATTCCAGTGGTGTGGAATAGCGTCATTTTTAAAGATGAGGACCTGGGCCAAAGAGAGGTCAGTCCAAAGAGGGTTGTCTATTTCCCATCTCATGGGGTACCTGTTATGATGTAGCTGATTTAGTAGCAGGTGGGCCTTCAGTTGCTTGGGTGACTTCATCTGTAGCTGTGAGGAAGCAGTCAGAATCACAGATTAAGCGCCCAGAAAATAGTGCAGAAGGAGTTTTGTGTCTGAAAAGTTTTATGTTAAACACTACCTATCATCACAAAGGAATTGTAGCAGGGGCAGGAATAGCATCTGTATTTCCAGGGTAACGCTTGCTTTTACTGAGAAGACCATCTGTCATCTTCTGGCAATTACCTATCATGGTCTGCAACGAGCAGCTTTTCTTCACCACAGGGCAGTGTCTGTCAGCAATAGTGAAACCTTCAGCATGTGAGCAAGTCTTTGCCATTTGGTAACAGTGATGCATTGTACTAGGTTGCTTCATTTTTATGGACTGACCACAAAAGAAAGATAAGAAATGTGGCCAATGAGTTTTGTGGTGGTTCTCTGATAGAGCACAGTAATGGGAAAAATGAGTGTGTGTGAAAGGGATTGTTTCTATCCAAATTTTGCAATGGCTGTTCACGCCAAAACCTGCCTTTGTCTTCTCCAGCTTACAGGTCTTCCTTGTCCTTTGTTTTCCTTTCTCCAACTTCTCAAACCAGTTCTCTTGCCTTTTCTAGTTCCCTGGGATCATAGTCCAAGTGTTGTTCTGTGTCTATTACCCAGCCAATTCTCATCTATCTTTTGTCCCTTACTTTTTCTTTCCCCTCACCTGTAAGTCCTGATTCCAGCTTCTGCGTCTGGCTACTTCCTACCTGTGTGATGGGTAGTAGTAGTCTTACGTATTAAAGAGTAGTAGTCTTACAATTAAAGAGCGTATTCAATACCAACACTAACTGTGCATTCAGTTTCTGTGTGCCACAGTAATCTGCAATTTCTGGAAGGAGAAATTACCGGGGTCAGTTCTATTCAAACTGTAAAGCCCACTAGAGACAGAATTACTAGGAAATGTAGCTGCCAGTTCCAAACATCTTCTCCTTGAATGTGTGCGAACTGAATTTTTTGCTAAAGCTTTGCCAAATGTAAAGATTTTTCCAAGGGAGTAGAGGGGCACGTTCCCAGCATAAGACCCCAGATGAATGGTTGGCTTTTTCTCACAGAGCATTGGACAACAAAGCTTTCCAGGTAAAAAGCTACAATAATATGTTTTAGTACATAAAATGGTAAAATGATTTCTACCCCCCTTTCATTTTGATTTCATTCTTAAAACAATTCTAATTACTTATACTGAAATCTCTGATGGGAAGGGGATAGGAGAGTTGAACATTGCATGGCGGACTTCAGAGAAAATTTGATGAAGCTATAAGTAGCTGAAAGCAAGAGCTTTAATAGGAATAAAAGTATCACCTCTCCTAGGCAGCTGTATCTGTTATGAGTAACATAGGTAACAGCAGTTCTTTCAGCATTTTGACTTGTTTCCCGTAACATTTAACAGTAAACAAGTAGTTAGCTGTTTACAGTTTCCTTGGCTTGTCTTAGCACTTTGGATTTATGTTTTCTTGTTCCGTGTTGTTTATGTTGATATACTGTGAACTAGCCAAGTACTTGTATGCATAGTTTTAATTGGTTTTGATGAAGGAAGATTGAACGGGCTTTTAATTTTCAAAAAAATTGTGTTTTCCTTGATTAGTCTTACAATTAAATGCATTTATTTAATACAACAGGGAAGTCTTTTTAAAAAATATTTACATTTTTAAAAAGTGTATATTCTTAAGATCCCAAGCATGCAAATGAATTCTGTATTACCACAAACATTTTTCAACTACCCAAAGTGAGACTTATTTTGCCCTTGAATTGAAATGGGTGGGTGTCAGGGTTGAATCTGTCTAGCAGTGAAATAGGCAGTGCTTGCTTTCTTATAGTGGACCTATTAACTTTAAAGTCCCCAGCTCTCGATATGAGCTCTGTAATGATAGTGTGCCTTCTGTATCACCTCCTAACAAAGTTTACTTTTTTTATTCTGAGAGGTTCTACTGCTTTTTTTTACAAAATCTTGAGTATTACTGGTTGTAAAATAACACCAAACTGCCTTAACATTATTTTAATAGTTACACATCCTGACTGGGAGATTAAGATTGGTATCAGTCTTTGTATTGGATACAAGCCAAGTAGTGGTTTGAACCACAGGTAGTTTTCCCCCTTCCAACCTGAATATTTGAAATTTTGTTGAAGTTGAATACTGACAAATTTAGGTACAGCTTAACCTGAACTGGGATTTACCCAGAACTGGAAAAACCCAGGATTTAAACCAGACTTTGCAGTTCGTGCAGGTTTTTAAAGACATGAGTATTTCAGCTGATTTTTAACTTTACTTAAGCACCTCTGTATGCTGTATTTATGTATGTTATACTGACACCAGCAACACCCTTTGGAAGGTCACTTTTGCTCTAAAGTCAGAGTACTTGAAAAGGACTTCAGAATAAAAGTGAATAAAATATGAGAGCTTGCACTTTTGTGCTTTTGAATACAATCTTTCCATTGGTAGATGAAGTTTTAGGGTGAATTTCTAATGCTTGCTGTCCTCTCTGACCTACTGATTAACTTGTTTATTAACAAATGGTTCATAAATAAGTTAGAGCTCACTCTCACTAATAAGGAGTTTGTGGCTTGTTCAGCAATAGGAAGTTACCGTGTTGTGTAGCCTGATTTGTAGGAACACAACCTATTGACTGGTGAGTATTAAAATGAGTGTTTGGACATGAATGGTGAGGTGTGACACGTTCCTTCTTGGTAGTAGTCTGCAGCTAAGTCTCTTGCAATGAAAATGTGTCAGGATACTCAGTTTATTCCAGTGCTGTAAAGAACTGACCTAGTTTGCTCATTTCTCGGATTTGTGTTATTAGTTATATTAGACTGCGTGCATATTACAAGTGGCATAGTCAAGATTCATATTTGTATCAGGTACACTTCTAGCAGTAAAAATGGCCAGCAAGTAAAAAATACATTTATAGTTTTTTTCCTAAGTTCTTGTTTGTTTAATAACCTTTGGTCATCTTACAGTTGGCTGTATGACATAAACCTTCACAGCTGAACTGCAAGTTTGTGTCTTGAATGACCTGATCTAGGTTTATTGCTGTTAAAATGCTCTGATCTTTGTGGGGTGTTTTGTTGGTGTTTTTTTTATAAATTACTTTAAAATATGTAAAGAAAAGACTTTCTGATACACCAGCAACATTGCAGAGAACAGTCACTGGAAGAGGAAAGGGTGGACAACTTTCTTGCATTTTTTTGAAACATGCAGAGATGTGTGCTTTGTGTTCCTCCTGCTGTCACATGAGGGTGCCTTGCCAAATGTGAATTAAAAGATACACTTTGAAATTTACTACCATATATTTTACATCTTGTGAAATAGCAAAATAATTTTAAATAATGGTATCTGAACATTGGAAGTAGGGTTCAAATTATGCTTATTCCTTGAGGAATTTCCTGATTTTCCCCCCTTTTTTTATTGTCAACTGTATCCTGTAAGAAAATACCTGTATTGTATAATGAGAACTTTATATCTGTCTTCAAGCTAGGTAGACAGGGAGAACGTTTAGAATGGTTTACTAAAATCATTATCACGTTTTATGGATTTATGTGCCAGGCTAAGGCTTTAATGTCTTCAACTACTGGATGTTTTGAAGGATTCGCATTAGATCTTTGTGTGATGATTTACATGTGTTCCTTAATATGATTGTGTATGCCCCAGTCACTTTCATGCTCAGTACTTGGGCACGTAGGGAAAATGGTGTCCCAAACCCTTTCTGTTTTCAGCTTCCCTGTTAAAATGGAGTGTTTCCTGATGACATTTTTTTTTCACCCCAGCATAGTACATCATTTCTTTTCTGCCTCATCTTCCTAACTGAAATATCTATATTGCTGCCCTGAACAGAGTTCAAGCCATGGTGTATTTACGGTCGGAGGCTGAATCTTCACGTACGTGTTTTCCTGATAGCAATCATTTGCCACCACTTTCTTTGCACAGCAAATTCACTTGCTCACATTACTTGGCACCAGTTGAGTACCCAAGAGGTAGGATCTGCTGCTTCTTTAAGATACTTGGTAAAACAAGTGCCATCAAGACATGTATTTCAGACTTCTTCCTCACAACACATATTGTATCCTTCTTCCTAGGATTAGTGTACCTCATACCTGTCTGCAACTCATTTTGGTTTTGTTTGATGCTCTAATTGCGCTTCTCTGCTGCTTAGGAAGAAAGTGAAGAGAAACTTCTAGGAAGCTAGCACAGCTATGTCTTTCTGTTAGTAGTTGTGTCCTTGTTTGTGTTTGAGATGGAAAATAATTGTCAATAAAAGATAATCTTGTAGAAGAAAACAGCTATTAGGATTTCAGGATTAGCTTTAGCAAGTCATAGATGCACTGTGGGCTCCGCTTGGTGAAGAAATGGAACATCATTATGTTTGGAGTTTTCTTCTCTCTGGGTACTTGGTGCCACTGCCTGCTTAGTGTGGCCGCTCTGAAGCTGGGCTGTCTGTGCTGGCAAGCCTCTGACTCCTGTGACTGGAGGGTGAATAAGAAATGACAGATTCCTTTATATGGTCATCTTTACTTTTTTTTTTGGCCACATGTTAACTACCACCTCATGGAAGGCAGGTGTCCTTCAAATTCAGGACTGAGGACAGATGATCTGAGAAGGCCTATCTTGTTTCCCCACTGCATTGCACATTTGACTTAAGAGATCACAGTCAGATCCTTCAAGTTTTCATCTTTCTTTCTTCTCAGTGACCCAAGAAGCCTTTTCTTCTTGTTGCTGTCAGGAACCTACTGAGTGCCAAAATACACATACTCTTGAGGTGGCTGAGAGAACCTCAGATTCCAGGGGTCCATGTTTTCTTTCAGGATATTGAAGTTTCAAGGTTTTGGTCAGTCTAGAGTCATAGCAGCCTATCAACATTCTCCCATTTAATGCTTTCACTGTCCAAATTTTACAGTGAGAGGCTATGTTCTCAAAAATTTGCAGGCTGTTTGCGACAAAAATCAGTTAGCTAGATCTCTGAAGTGAAATTGGATAGGTATTTTTAATAGCATGCTCCCGAGGAATGCTCAAAGACAGATTTCATTTAAATGAAAAAAAAAAATAGGGAGTTTCACTTTTGGACTAGGAGGGAGTGCACAGCATCAAGGAGAGGCAGCAGAAATGAAAGATTTATATACAATAGTCTCCCTGCTTTCTGATTATTCTGTTGCTGAAAGATCAAGGCATTCAGCCATTTCTGAGTAGCAGTTCTCCGTATACAGGTAACGAGCTGTGGCAGGACTTAATATGAAGCCTTAAGGGTGAATCCTTCTTTTGTGAGCGATACCAGAAACATCACAAAGAAAAGTCCACAGCTTGGAGCAAAGCTCCATCTGCACCTTCTCACCAAGCACTGCCATCTCTGACACTGTGAAGATAGATGTGAAGTGATTCTCTACCGCGGAGCTCCTTTGCAAGAGCACTGGTGATATATTTAACTACTTGGAGTTAACCACAGAGTGCGTGTACTTGTAAGCTGTCATTCAGAAAGAGGTTACTTCCCACCTAATGAAGTTCTTTAAAATATGAATTCCATGTGCATTCACTTCCCCTTAGTTGTCCTTCAGGTTTTTAAAAATTGTATCTCTAGCTGAGTTAAATGAAATGGGGCTGTGCGTGCTTTGTACAGCGTGTTGACCATGAGGAATAATGTGACTTGAGCCCAAAGGAAAATATTATCCAGTCTTAAGGGAGTGTCTGTACCTGTTGTGTGAATTCACACAACTCTAAACTTCTGCGATGATGCTTATACTGATACTCTATTTCATGTAGAAATTATCTAGGAGGAATAAATAAGTGGAGGAATCCCCAAATGAAATTCTTTGGTTTCGTGTTAAGGAGTAGGTCAAATGAATAATGGCTTTAGTTGCATTTGACCTTTAAAATATATAACTTTTGATTAGACAATCTTTGATTAGACATCAGAAAAGATAATTCAGTTTGCCCGAAGGAATCTGTGATAATTTAGCCTTCGGGGAAATGCTATTAAATGTATTTAATAAGTTCTCTTAAGATGAGCCATGCATATTGATTGCCAGTTGTTCAAGAAGGCTCTTTGCTTTTATGATGAATTAAAAGGAAGTTTTCCAATGATAAGATCATTTAAATAAAACCGTAGGTTTAATAGTCCTCAGTTCAAACCAATTACAGGCCAGAAATGGCTACAAATTGTCATTCTGACTACTTTTGTTTGCAGATTGCCAAACTGAGGCAGCAGCTTCAGCGCAGTAAGCAGAGTAGTCGTCACAGTAAAGAGAAAGAACGTCAGTCACCTCTCCATGGCAACCATATAGCAATCAGTCAGACTCAGGTAAGTAGGTAGCTGCTTATATTAAGTCTCCTACCTTACCAGGCTTGAGTGAATAGCCTGCTGTTTCTTCCCATCTTCTGTTTGTTTTCTTACATGGTATGCTGAAATGCTTAACAACCTGATACCACTGCATTCTTCACTGAAATTTATCTGATAGTTGTAATATAATAAAAGAAAGAAAGGCTGCAGCAGGATAGCAACTTAAATACATTAAGGTGCTGTAAAAATGCTGAACATGGCCAGATAAGACTGTGTTTCCAGGAATACATACTTGCTTCCAAGACTAATTTTTGTAGTACACTTTTGAAAGTCTCTGCTCCTCTGGCAGGTATTTGCCTATCAGTTTCACAGCCCAACTTCATCTGAGCTGGTTAAAAAAAGAAAAAGAAAGTACGAAGAGTAAGCAGTCTGGATGGGCAGTCTCGCAATTTTCAGTCTTTGAGCAGCAAGCAGAAGACTAATTGGCTTGTTACAAACAGACATGTAATTCACCTTACAATGCTGTATCACCAGAGATTTGAGGGGAAAATCTCATTTCCTTGTCCTATTTTAAAAATCTTTCTGATACTTTGCTTGTTGGTCAGTTCCTGGTCAGAGAGGCAATTTCTACGACATTGAGGAAGACAATATTGTGCTGTTTACTTTCTAAAAAGAAAGTGATATATCACTTGAATTTGATGTCAACTGAAATCAAGATGATGTTTGCCCCAGTACCCCACCCCTGGTGGCTGGTGACTAGAGGATGTGTCATGCTACAAGATAAAAGACTTCATGGTCTTGTTTAGGACATAACTCTTGGTTGTTACGGTAGTCCAGAATCATTTGTCAGTGCAGGACTCTGTCTTCTAGCATGAAAGTTTGCAGTTGCAGTGCCTATGTTACAGTACAGCTGTGACAGTATATTTTGAGTTTCCATCATATTAAATGGAAAAATTGCTATCATCACCAGCTTATTCTTGCCCCAGACAGCGTAAAACCTCAGTCAGACATAATCTTTAGGATGCAAAATATGACAGCCATATTATGTTGATAACCATTCTCTTGTCCTGTTCTAACGGGTATTGTGATGACAAGGCTTCTTTCCAGCCATCAGTCTATGCATTTGATATTCTCCTTTCTGAGGGGTTACGCTCAGGCTCCTAGTCTGACAGCTTCTGTTTTCTGTTGTCTTATTACCCACCTATTTTTCAAAGTGATGTGCAAGTTTAGACAAATTTTAATATAGCGGGTAATTTCAGTACTAGACTGGCTAAGACTATTTTTGTTGTCAGGTCTTTTTCATGTTTTACAAAGTTATAAAAAAATTTGCCTGGGTTTTGAGTGTACCTGTATTTCTCCTATTGTAAAGAAGCTGACACGTATGAAGAATAGCTTTGGCCAAATTACCTGACCATGAACCAGATTCTCAGCAGGGTGCCGTGGAGAATGTCCCATGCAGTGTCTGCTCCAGTCGTTACAAACTGCCTGCAAAATTGAAACCCGATTATGAGTTCTAAAGCTCAGGCAAGGTTCAGCCAATGGAGCCACTTCTCGACAGCAGTTAATTGTGTCTTATTTGACAATGCTGATGTTTGAGTCCTGATTAAATTTCACCTGCAGTGGTGAACCTCATGTTACTAACCCCATGTCACTAGCAGGCACCTATTTGAACTCCTGAAATGTGGGTTCTGTCACTGTATTTCTTGACTTCCTTTTCAAATAGCTACTGTTGTCGAAAGAAGGGGTTAAGTTGTGATGGCTGATCCTTTATGTTCCTTCTTCTGTTTGGATAAATTCTTGTGGTCAAAAACTAATCTTGTGATGAAGGCATACAGGAAATTGATATTATTCCTGAAAGTTTTATGTTTCTATAGCAGAGGATCCCACTACATTTTGCATAGTAAAAATGGTTTTGCTTTCCATCTCAAAGTCAGTTATTGCAGGTACCTGAGCCACTATTTATAATCACAGTAAAAACAGTCTGACACAGGCTGAAATCCACCTAGGACATGTGCTTTGAAGGAATACGGTTCAGTACTTGGAGCTGACTTTGTCATGGCTCATGCAACATTCAGATTTCTCACGAAGGTGTTCTCTGACCAAGTCAGTGAAGTTTTCAATTCTGGCAGCATTGTGGGAAGCCATTCTGCAGGCAGCATGTTTTGCCAGAGTCAGAGAATGCCTCCAGTCAAGTGACACGCACCTTTGGAACTGCACATGATGCAAGGTTCGTTTGGCAAGAATTCAATACTTTTACATTTTTTCCTAAGCATCCTTCGATTCTGTGAACAAGAGGAGAACACTGTTGGGAAGCGAATGCTGTTCGTGCCTGTCAGTGTAGGTGCAGCTATGCTATGTAGCTGCTGCCAGGGTAAAGCTTTTGAGGTTGACTGCTTGAGATGCACGTGCACTCTCGTGAATGGTTCCTGTTGGTAACAGAGCTCTGCTCCAACACGTTTTTCTGAAAACCATACTTGTATTTATTTACATGCTGGATTCTTAAACTCAAAATGACTTCTTTTAAGACCTTTGACATAAAGTTCTGAAAAGCTATAAGCTCATGAAATTAAGGTTTGAGAAGAATGCTTTTTCATTCACTAAAGCCAACCAAAAGAGAATAAAAGTGCATTAACTGAGTATTTCAGTTGAGTGGTTAAGCCTTATGAATGTTACCAAATACATTTTAGATCCCAATTAAACCATCAGCATCAGCACCCTGCATGCTCCCCATCCCCCTACTATTCTCTAGTCTATACATCTGGAAAGTACATATACCTGCCTACTTACTGATTAAGTAAGTAGTAGAATGCTTTTATTACAGAACACTTCTCTGAGGTGATTTTAGTGGCTTTTGGTTTATGCAAGCATTTTTTTTAATTTAAATTTGCCAAGTGAAGGTGGTCTTCTAGATGGCAAAATTAATACATGGCTTCTTACTTCTTCAGGTTTTTAGCACTGATCTCACACTTATGTCTTTATTCCATTTTCCAACTTCAAATCACGTTGCTCTCTACCTTCCAGACTTCTATTTCCAGATCAGTCCCTATGCCACTGTCAAACATTTCAGTGCCAAAATCAACTGTTTCACGTGTGCCGTGTAACGTAGAAGGAATAAGCCCTGAACTGGAAAAAGTATTCATTAAGGAAAACAGTGGAAAAGAAGAAGTATCCAAGGTAACTTTATAGTTGTTTATATTTATAGTTTTTTTTTTCTTTGTATTCTATAAACACATGGGAAACCTTCCTTGTGAGTAACCTTCTTTGTGGCTGAAATTACAAATAATTTTCTTCAAAGAACTGTTTGTTTGAAAATTTTGTTTCAGTGTTTAGGGTGGTGGTTGGTTTTTTGGGGGGTTTGGTTTTGTTTTGTTTGTTTTAAAGGGTTTCTGGCCAAATATACTTTTAGAGTTCCCTTTCTGCAGAGAACTTCAGAGGTTTTGTGTGAAATGCAACTGCTTGAAAATTTAGATACTTCAGGCTACAGTAGTTAGCAATTAGAGAACAGGATGTTAATCTATTTGCTTAATTTTGCATTCTGTTTCTTAGGTGAGACTTCACTTTCCTGTGCTATGCTCTGCTTTATGGTTTTAATGCTTTTCTTCCATAAACTGAATGTGGACCATTTTACTCCTATGAAACCACTGAGATCTCTCATGGGGAGATCTCTGTGTGGGGAAAAGCTGATGATCAGGGCAGCTTTGCTTATGTGGGAGAACTGGAGCACTGGAATTATTGAGGAGCACTGGAGTGCTTAGATGACACTTAAAAAGTGAAAATACCTGTGTTTACTGCCACCGTTTCCTAAAGAGCCAATGAAAATTTTCTGCTGTGGAGTAAACTACTGTGTTTTTTCTAATCTTCTCTAAGATGTAGGTTCTTTTTTGTGAATGGTCATGTAGTAGCAATTCAATGTACAAGTCAAGCTATAAAACTTTAAACAGAGGTTTAAGATTCCAAAACGTGGTATTTGTAGTTCTTAATTTCAGCACTAAACTTAAGTTTTGGGACAGTCTCAGCTTTTTCAGACAACTTGTGCAGACAAGGCAGTCTTAATAATGAAATACTGTAGTAGTAGAAGTTTTATGCTAAGTTTGCTTTCTGGAGGCTGTGTCATCCCTTTAGAAGGGATGTAACAGTAGAAGAAGGAAAAAAACACACAAACCAAAACAGAAAGCCCAAATCAATAAACCTTGTTGCACCATCTCCAAAGAGAGTATAAAAAGTTGTGTTTTACCATGCCACCGTTGATGTTTGTATGGCTAGGACTGTAATCTTCTATGGTTAGAGAACATTTCATTTATTTATCAGACAAACTATCTTTGTAAATGTTGTCCTTGGGTTTTAACAGCTTATTTCTTGGGATGCAGAACTTGGTCTCCTAAGTTACTGAATGTACTGGCTCTGATCCAGCAAAACAGTCAAGCACATACTTAAGTGCATTGTTGGACTGGGGCCAGAGGTGCTCAGCAGTTTATGCAACCAAGGCAATAGTGAACCCGTCCTCCAAACATCTAGCTGGGGAGACTCTTCAGACACAAAAGAAAGTCATAAATTAGTCATTGCCCTTGAAGTCAAGTCCATCTTTGGGGGCAGAGGGTTTTTCTGTTAATCTCTGTGAAATTTGGACTAGTAGGACTCCTAGCACTGTCTTTGAGCTTACTAGATCTCACAGCTTATTTATGGAAGATCATAACAAGAGTAATTTACTTAATCTTACTGCTGGTGAACTTTCTCCTAATACAACAATTTACCTTCTTTTTTAGCTTGGGGGAATTCGGGCAGCTAGGTTAAAGGTTAGGAATTACTTAACAAAAGATAAACCATAGGAAACCAAACTTCATTAGCTTCACTTCTAGTGAAACAATTTGTCTTTCTTCCAATTTTCTGTCATTCTTTCTTGCCATAACATTCTGTATTTTTAGAAAGTATTTTAAAATAGCAATCAAAGGTAGTTGGTTGCTGTGGGTAATGCATGAAGGATAAATTAGTCTGTAGACTCACCTGTAAGACTGGTGTGTATCTAGATTTTCAGCTGTTTCTTTTAATTTGTTTCCGTATTTAATTCACAGGTTTAACGGTGCATGTTCAAACCTTAATTTTTGTATGAATCATTCTATCAAGCTGCATAAAACACTCTATTGCCCTGTCTTGAATCGGTGTTCATTTGCCTGGAAAGATTTGGGGAATAGCATACAACCTCCTAAAATCACTGAGAAGGAATACTACTTTTATTTTAGGTGCAGCTCACTTGCTAACTTCTTTTTTTCTCCCCTCCCCTCACCCCCCCGCCCCCAATTTAGGTACTACATTAATAGCTTTCTGATTTCTTCCATTTAATTTCAATGACCATGTGTGGGCTGTCCCAAGTAAAATAAAATGCATTTTAGTTTTGTTAAATTTTAACATTTTAGTCTAGTGTTCTTGAATTTTTTTCTATTAGTCTCTCATCTCTTCAGTATAAAGTTTTGATTTATTTTTTTAACAAACTGTTTCCTAGTTCATATATTGAAATCAGACTGGGTGATCTATAGGACCAAAATAAGCTTAAGGTTAAAGAAGTTTTATGGGTAGTTCTATGGTTATTACTCAAATTACTTTTTAAATTTAGCTCCCAGTTTAAATGGGTAACAAGTGAAACTTTTCTTCTAGTTTCATACTTCCTTCTTAGTCTTCAGATACACAAATCAATTTAATTTATTTTTTAGACTTGTGTTTTGGTTTTGTAGGATACAGTTTCTGTTTTCCTTTTTGCTGACTTGAACTTTTGTAACCCTACTTCTTAAATATATAAATTGATTCAGAGTATGTCTTCTGTCTTTACTCATGTTGACTTAGTTCTGTTAGTTCTTTGAAACACTGCTCTTTGCTTTTTAAAAAATACTTTAATGATAATAGAAATAGTACTTACACAAGTAAAATTAATTATTGTGGACATCAGTCTTGGTTTTTTTCTGTTTCATGAAGATAGTTGATGATCAGTAATGTCATTATGTCATTACCTTTGAATAATCTAATTGAGCATAAAGTTTAGAGGTATTGCATTGTAAATGGTCAAAACATTAAAAAAAATTCTTTTCAGTTTAGCCGTGTGTGTATATTTTTACAGATCATTCATCTTACTTAGCCGAAGGTCTTCTCTTTATTCTTTCATAAATCTTAAGTTAAAGTTGGATTTTGAGTCACTTAATCACTACTTTTTCCTAAGATTAATTTTCTAATGCGTTTATTCAAAGATTCTGGATATATTTTCCTTCCCATTTCATAACTTGTTGACAGGCTTTCTAGGAAACTGATGGTGTGTCTCTGTTCCCACCATAACTTGTAAGAGTAATGAATGAAGTTATTATGAAGAGTTGGGAGAATCAGCTTTTTGTGAAGCTGTGACGGGCCTTTGTTCTTTGTCCCGTTGTGACTCTACCACAAAATGTTGGATTCTCTGGTGCAGTAAGATGTTGGATTTATTGTAGGGAGTGGAGGGTAAGGCGGGTTCCCTCTTCCAGAATACATGGCGGGAGTGATGAAAAGTGCCCTGTAGCAGGACATGGATGTGTCAAAGGTATCCTATCAGGAAAAACTATTAGAACTGTCTTTCAAATATACAGAAGTAATTAGAAATGAAGCACGGACTATCACACGATATAAGTAAAATGATTAATGTGTTTCTTGTTTGATTTCTCACGCTTCTGGAAATAGATAACAAGGTGGTTTTATGTACTTATCAGAAAACCTAATCCTGTAATAAAAGGGCTTTTTCTAAGTTGCACACATGCAGAGCATCCTTACTGAAATCTTCATATCGTTCATCTCAAAATGCTGTTTTTTCCCAAGTGCTCCTTCTCAGGATACATTACGGGTTTTTGCACCTGTGCCTTATCTAATGGATTGATGACTTCATTGATGATAGAAGGAAGCAGCACTTCCCTATGTCTGCCTCTGTGTTCCAGCCTAGAGAACAGTTTTTAAATCAAAAGCACCGAATGCTTTGCTCTCGGGAAGTTCACAAATAGATGTAAGGCTTGTGAAGAACAAGTTATTTTTAAGGCTCCCATTGGTATTTTATATCATAGTAGCATTCCTGACGCTACTAAACAGGGTGTTCCTGTTGGTTTTTTTTTTCCAGCAAAAAGAGTGATACTGAAAACAATGTGGTGAATTTTTAGTGTATTGAGAAGTTGTGTGCTGTTGTCAATTTGAGCATTTCCATACCTTTGCAGGGGGATGAAGGTAGTAACTATTTCCAAGAACGCACTGTCCCACAGGGGTTGGCAGGTGTCCTGTCAGAACACATTGATGTTGGCACTCTTGCCAAAAAACCTCCCCCCCCCCCCTCAAAAAAAACCCCCAGTATATAGAATGCAGTAATTTCTAGTTGTTTTCCATGCATTGAGTGTTATGAAAATTAATAGCAGCTGTACCAAATTAGTTACCCTATTTTTTTATGTTCTAAGGTTGTGAGGACTTCAGTTTTTAAAATAGTTTAGGCATGACTCATGGAAACTAAATTCTAAAGTATTTTATGTTGATGAGGTTTAATACATAAAGGTTTAAAAGCGGAATACTTGTAGTTGATATTTTCATGAAGTTTTTTGCACTTGTCAAAACTTGGATTCAATATTAAGGGAAAGATAAATACAGAAGCACAGTAATCTGAAATGTTTGCAGGCATTTTCAATGCCTTAAGTTATTGTACTTGGAAAGAATGACAAATATTTAGCTTTTTCTACTTGTGTGTATATTTAGAGGCATGTCTCTAACTTTTAATTCAGTGGAACTTGGAGATTTGGGATATACTTCCTGACTGCATAAGGCTACGTTGTTCCTCTAGGTGTGGAAGAACATCTGTGTTATTCCAAAGTCTTTAATTGTGTGGTCACTTACTGTTTGTTCCCTGCACCACTTCCCCGCCGCCCTGACCTTGCTTTACCCGTTACGTAGAGCATAGTATATGCAGTTAATGAGCAGCAGTGATTTTAGTTTCTCCTCATTAGATATGTGTCCTAATACTCACTATTAAACCTTGCTTTGAAGTCAGAAATCTGAATTTCTTCCTGGGTTATTGCTTCTGTATAATAAGAGAGTATTTGAAATTTTATTCTCTTTTTATAATACCTGTGTGGGAAGAAAGATGATACTCTCTGCACTCTATGGATGAACACAAATCCATCAGGCTTCTATAATGCAATTTTTTGGGTAACTCAGGTTACTGCATGCCATTTTAGGAGTTTAAAGTGCAGCTCCCATAGTCTCCTTCTGCACCTGTGAATGTTGAAGACTTTTGCAAATCAGTCTATACAGACTGGACATCCAGAAAATATACCATAGAAGAGAGAGATTGGTTGAGATGACTTCCTGGAATTTTGTAGATTTTTTTGTGGCAGAGACAGAAATAAAAATGCTGTTTTGTGTGGCGGTTATTTTTTTTTTGTTTTGTTAATTAAGAGATTTTTGTTTCTACAGCTTCCGTCTTGTTTTCTACCTCCTTTTTGTCTGTGTAACTAGTAATGCTTCAGGTCTATCTTGTGCACTGAATGAGTCATGGCCTGTTGGGGGTGATGGGAATAGCAACGTGTAGTCATGTTGTAACGCATATGCAATGTGAACTGAGCTGTTGGAACAGACCGTGCAGCCGTGTCCAACTTCTCAGCATTTGATGTAGCAACTGTAATGTTCTCTTTATAGTGTGTTTCTTTGCTCTTAATTGAACTGTGAAATGGTATTAACTGGAAGGCTCATAAGAAGAAAACAATCTTTCTGTTTTGCTATGTCTGCTGGATAGACTGTTGCTGAAAATGGGAGAATGCGATACTCAGGCAATAGGTTTTGCATCCTCATTGCTAGCAATAGTGCCGAGTTGAATTTTAGGCTCTGGAACAAGCTGTTATAGTTCTGGAATATATGGGGAAGAGGAAAGCAATAAAGTAAAAACCTTCACTTGAAGTGCAAAAGACATTAATGTTTTGTAGCTAGGGCATTTAAGCTGTTCTCCATGGCTTGGATACAGTCCTTGCTGAAGTGAAAATAAAATGATATTGAAATATTACAGGCATTTTCCCCCCTTCACCTTTAAGCAAAACTTTAATTCTCATTTGATTTTTTTACATTTAAAGCAACATTGTCTTTATGATAAAAGTAATTTTCCACTGGAAGGAGAAGTAGAGGGTGCCAATCTACAACTGTGAACATGTCTACGCAGTATATTGCAGAATGGGATGCAAAATCACTCTGGGCAGTGCCAACTATGCTGATATGAGCAGGCAGTGCTTACTAGCTCTGGTTCAAGACAAAGCTTGTGAAGATTGTATAAGCCTGTGCATCATCTGCTTAGCTGCCATTTTGTCAGAGGTCAGCTACAGAAGTGAAGGATGGAATGTAGAAGTGTGCTAGAGAATTACAACTTACTAGCAAAAACATGGATGGTTTAATTTATAATTGTAATTCCGTTGGTTGTTACAGCTGTAACATGCCATTGTATTTTATCCAGATATGATCTCTGTCAGGGTACTTGTTTTTCTTTCATACCAACAGTGACCTTTATTGAAAAGTGTATTACTAAGTATAATTGGAGATCTATTTGTTGGGGAGGTTTGCTTTTTTAAACTATGATAAAAAAATACGAAAACATAACACTAGCTTATGTTGAAGTGCATTCTGGTGTAACTTTGGATTAGGAGGGATATAGTTGGTTTGGAACATCTGCACATTGTCCCGGCATTCAGCTTAATTAACGTATGTTGCGTTCATTGTGCATTGTGTTATTTTCTTCTTGTTCTTTCAAAAATTGCTTGTTTGCTGTTCTTCATGCCTTGCCTCATCACTTCAGTTATGAGCGCTACAGACAGATGTTGCCTAGGAGTTTGATCTTTTCTCTGTAACCTGAACCACTTGTTTCTCTTGCAGCCTTTGGATATCCCTGATGGTCGAAGGGCCCCATTACCTGCTCACTACCGTAGTAGTAGTACACGAAGCATTGACACGCAGACTCCGTCTGTCCAGGAGCGCAGCAGCAGCTGCAGCAGTCATTCACCATGTGTCTCTCCCTTTTGCCCTCCTGAATCTCAGGATGGGAGTCCTTGCTCAACAGAAGATTTACTCTATGACCGTGATAAAGGTGAGAGTAGAATGGCCCACCTTTACCTATGGGAGGCGTGTAATGTCCTGCTTTTACAACTACCTTCATTTTACTCATTACATCAGTTTCTGTTTTTGTTTGGTTGTGGAGGGATTGAGGATTTACCTTAAAATTGGTTTTGTTTGTTTACATA
>NW_010418167.1:34363-41430 GCF_000710305.1 Buceros rhinoceros silvestris | reverse complement strand
CTTGTTTGTGAAACTTCACAAACATCTTCCATAAATATGTCAGAGGAGCACAGCAAACAGTCTTAACTATTTATGAAGTTTCTAATGTGAATAATTCAGACTGTAACATGTTTATGTTTAAAAAAGGTTTCAGGAAGGCTTGTGGTAGATTATATATTCATCATGGGTGAGTTAGTTGCTGATCAAAACGGTGATGATGAAGTTTTGGACTGCTTTTAAAAGTATTGGCTTCTGAACGCTTACATTCCACTTGCAGCTATTTGGAAAATCAGATGTGAGCTTGAACAATGTGATGGAGAGTAATTACTTGTCTGTGTATGTTGCAAGAGTTACTGACAGAACGTGTAGCATAAAAATACAGGCACCAGAGTAAAGGACTGGTTTTTTTGGTTTTTTTTGTTCTTTTTTTTTTTTTTTGAAAACTATTTCCTAATTAAATTGTTCTTGGGCATCTGGTCAGCTGGCTGGAAACACAGACTTCAGTTTGGAGGGATGCGGGGTTTGGGTAAAACAGGCAAGCTAAGAACGGTAAGTTTCACAGAGCAAATGAATTAGTGTAAAATTACTAGAGCTAAAGACAGCAGTAGTTTGAGGTTATAAGTAAGGTTTAGCTTTTTTCTGTAAATATTCACTGTTTAATAATTCATAAAATAATTTGGGAATAAGATTGTGGAAGACAGCAGGAGAGATAATAGGGTGGTTTTTTTGTTTCTGAAAAGTATTGCTTTCCTGTCTTGGTTTTAAAAGGAAGTAGTGCAAAAACTGATCCACCTGTCCAAATCCTGATTTGGGGGTGGGTGTAAGTAGAAGTCTTAGCTCAACAGGATAGTTGGCCGCACTCCAAAAATAAGAGATATTAGTTACACACCAGCTCCCCCTCCCCCCCCATTCTTACAGTATGCATGTGAAGTGTAATCGTTGTTAAGACTGAATTGCTGTAGGGACATCCACTAAAGTATTAGCACACAAGGAAATATCTTGACAGGTAAATTTGTTCATATGTGGCCTGATAAAAAACAAAAGTTAGAGAAGGAAATGAAAAGAATAATTCTTTTTGCAGTTATTACTCAGTTATCACAGGAATTGGAATTTTCAGTGGTACTTTATTGGCAGTAGCGAGTGAATACTGTCTGAAATAGTGCATCTAGCCTTCTTAATGCTTTTCAAGGGTTTTTATCTCCTGTCTTGGATTTTTTTAAACAGCTAATTGGAGTAAAATTTATTCCTGAACTCCACAGTGAAGAGAGAGTTATTTGTGGGTTTTGGTTTTAAGGCTGGCTTTAATCCTAGGTTTGTGTCAAAAGTCTGCTTTAGTAGTTGTGTATAGATGACGGTGATAAACAGCCATCTTTGTAAAGTTAATATAATTACATTTTAAAATTAAAGGTACTTAATGTTGTGCTTATGAAAGACAGAAGCTTGAATTGCTCATCAGAAGTTTGTTCTTTAAGGGCAAGATAGAAAGTAGAACAATGCGTAGTGGTTTTCCAAGAGAAAGTAGTTTGTTCAGAGGTGGCAGAAGTGTAGTCAGAAAGGCGCCCTTTACTCTCCTATCATTAAGATCCCTCAGGCCAATTGTTCTGAATGTTATCTTCAAAATAGCTAAACCGTAGCTAAGTGAGGAACTCGGGAATTACAAGGGAATAGCAGGTTTTGAGAGACAGTGAATGTTAACCGCCTTATAAAACGAACTCAAAGTTTTTTGGACCTTGGTTTTAAAGGTTTTTGTGAAGCTAGAACAAAACTGTTATGAGTTTGCTGTGAGGCCTGTTAAGGTTTGAAAAATGCATTATATAACCAAATGCAGACAGATTAAACCCAAGTTTTGGCTTTACCATTAAAAAATGAAATTATCAGCTTCATGAGTGTTCCTGAGTGTGGTGCTGAATGGGAAAGGAAGGTTAGTAGCTTGACTGGGAGACTGGAGCTGTGAGAGGAGCCAGTGCTCTGTACAGACACAGCGCTGCTTTACATTTCTAAAGCATCTTTTATTTCCTGTGCAAAGCTGCGCTTTGGCCTGAGGCCCTCCCAGCTGCTCTTTGGACTGTATCAGCTGTTTGGTTTACATTTCTGCAAGAAGCAGCTAAATCTATTGAATTTTTCAAAAGAAAGTGAAAGCTGAAGTTCAGAAAAGGCCCATAATAATGCTCTGGATGGAGCAGTGATCCTAAATGGTATTGATTGGAGCAGAGAGTGAAGGGTGGGAGAGGGGGTATTTTAATGGCACCTGGCTTCATAACTTTGTTTTCAAATAACAGCGTATTGCAAGGTAAGCAGCCACCTTGCTGCATTAAAGCTACCAGTTCCACTAGATCTGTTTTATGATACTCTGGTCGTGAGGCTGTAATTCAGAGTGCTGCGCAGCGTACTTAGCAGCTGGGACAAAGTTCAAAGGCATCCTAAGGTGTAAGCAGATGAAACTGTGTATGTGTGTGTGTCTGTACAAAAAATAGATCGTATAACCTGTTTCTCAGGGATTCTGATTTAGGTGCTTTTGTGTAGCATTGTGTATTCCCACTGTTATTAGCAGGAAACAAGCAACACGTTCATGAAGATGAACCTAAGATACTTTTAACTTCTGGGCATCTGATTTACAGTTTTTAAAATGAAAACTGTATATGAAGTCTTTGATAGTCTGAAAAAACAAAAGTATTTTTGAAGCTATCAAAACAAATCCCAAGGCTCACTGACAAAGTTTCTTGTTTCCTTTGTCCCTGAAAAAATTGTTTTATAGATTCTTTTTTAGTTTGTCTCCTTTGTTGCTTTATGATATGCAAGCTAAAGTTTGTGGTATTAAGTCTTCTGGTTAAAATAGTATTTTTAGTGTTTAATTCCAACCAAACATTTTGTAGATAACAGAATATATCCATTTTGAATATTTATGTTTAGAAATTCTGTGTAAGAAGGCTCCATAGAGTCTGCTGTGTGGTTATGGTAACAAAACTCACTTTAAAGGGTACATCTGTTAATCCTCAATCCTTGTCATCTGAATGAGATTTAATTACTTGGCTGAAATAGGCCAGCAAAGCACACCCTACTGGTGGAAGCGTGAAGGATGCAGACCTGTCCTCTGACACAAGGCTCATGCATTGCTGCCTCTGAGACAGTAAAGAAAGGGGTAAATAGCACAGTCGGAGAACACACATTTGCAGTGTCATTATGGATTAATAACGTGGCAGTTTAGCCCTTGGGAGCTTACAGGATACGCAGGTTCTAAATTTCTCCTCTTACCACTTTAGCTCGTGGCCTGTTTTCCCAGTACCCTTCCGTTCCCACACTGCTGCTGTACGTGTGGATCCAACACCACGCTTGTACGTGTGAACCTACTAATAATCACACACATTTTTCAAATAGTAGTGTGGTATGTGTTTGGTCAAAATGAAGGGCTAACAACTTAGTAAGCCTTAAAAGCAGGGAGGGTCAAGTGAGAAACAGAATGGTTAAATTCTACAATATAATTTTCTTTCAGTTGTTTAACAGCTGTCTTATATAGAAAGTTTCAGCCAGACAGGACTAAATAAACTGAAAACTTGACTGAAAACTGAACTGGCTAGACAAGACTCTAAATCTTCCAAGAGCTGACTTAACTTTGAATTCAGTTTGATTCTTTCCTTGGATGTACTTTCAGAGTTTTCCACTATTTGATGGAATGAACAGTAGCACATTTTATGTCTCAAATTTTTAAAATAGAAACTTGGATCTTCAATTTTAAATATTAGAAGGAGGAAACAAACTGTCTGGATTCTGTTAATGATTTCTGTGTTTGGAATGAGCTATGTGAGCCAACAGTGGAAAGATGCCAACAAGACCATCATGCTCCCAGCTTGGCAAATATCTGTATTGTCGCTAAGCTTTTTCTGCCTTTGTACCAGTTAACACCTAAAATTCTGAAAATGGAAGTTCTGTGTTCACTCTACAGTGGGAAAGAGCAGAATAATCTGAGGTTCACTTCAGCTGTTTTTTTTCCATCTCTCTCATAGTAAATCTCCAAAAGGAAGTGTGACATTTGATTTGATTTGTGTCTTGTGGTGAGAGGAAGCAGAGATGTTTCAAAATGTCTAATGGTTACCCTTCATATTTGAATCATGGTTATACAAAAGTTGATGTAGTTACTGTATGCAGGCTGTTAAGGACAACCTTTTATGCTTAGGTGAGTCTAGATCATAGTGCTTGAAGCTTTTGTTGTTTTTTTCATGGTTGCTGAAAAGGCACACATGAATGACAGCAGAATAAACAAAAGTATCTGACCTAGAAATGGCTAGGCACCCCACATCAGTGGAAAGACTCAAAAGGAGCTCAAACAAGAGCTGTTACTTCTCTCCTAATAAAGTGTGTTTGTAAGTTGGGGGATCCTATTCAACCTTGCAATTTAATTAAATTTTTTTTCAATTGTAAGCTCAAGCCAATAACAAGGAGCAACTAACACTGGCCCAAGATTGATGTTGCTCTTTGAAAAGGTAGAAGCCAATGCAGAAAGCTTATTTTCTGTGGGTCATTATTTTTGTACCTACTTTATTTCCTTAATGCACTGAATGTCGTGTTGTCAAGATGAGTGGTGAAGGTGAACCCTTTCAAAGTCTTAACTTCTCAAACTTTTGTTCTTCTGTCATTACCAGAGCTGAGCCTTCTCCCTTATAACTTCAAGAAGCACAAAGAAATCTGCCTATTGCCTTGTGTCCTAGATCTTCACACCTTGAGTTCTAAGCGCATCTAATAAAATACACACAGACAGCTAGAGTCCTGAGGAATTACCTCTATTGTATAGTTAGCAGTGGTGAGAGAACTGAATTGTAGAAGTTTTATTTCAGATACTAACTTCATGATTGTGAAGCAAGTAAGGTAGGACATTGTAATGATGAGGTGTTAGTACCTGTGTTACAATGACGCTTTGTTTCTTTGCAACTTCCGAACTATTCATGAGACTAATGAGGTCAATATTCCAGCGAAGACTTACATTTTAAAATAAGGTACGTGCTGGATACACACATTCTCAGTAGCTGTGTTTATATAGTGAGAAGGCGTATTATCATCACCACTCATAAATCTTCTGCATGTATTACGCGTATTACCTTGTTTGTTTATGGTTTGTTTTTTTTTTAAATACCTAATAAAGAATGTATTTGTTTCCAGGATCATAGCTCTGCTTTGTTCCAGTTGCAGCATTCTGGATAAAAATATCCTCCTGTTGTGTGTTGCTATATGATAGATTACTGCTGCACAGAAGCTTTTATTCAGAAGAAAATGTACTATACAAGGGTGTTAGAAATAGCCTGCAATAAGGGAAGCATTGTGGTAGAAGCAAACCGGCATAGCGGCTAAAAGGCATCTTGTTTGGAAATCAAATTTAATTAAAAAGCACTCTCAATCTCTAGTAATATTAACTGCTTTAAATTTTCAGACAGTGGGAGTAGCTCACCGTTGCCCAAGTATGCCTCATCTCCCAAACCAAACAACAGCTACATGTTCAAACGAGAGCCCCCAGAGGGATGTGAGCGAGTGAAGGTCTTTGAGGAAATGTCGTAAGTAATGCCTTTTGTATCAGCTGGTATCTGCAAAGCAGTAAACCTGTTTACTGAGCCTATTCAACTGCAGATGAATAAACTATTCCAGCTGATGAGTTTTTCAGGAGCAAACTATTCTTAGAATTTGTACAGATGAGAAGTTGAAGTGTTCACCTTGGTTTGAAGAGGAAATGGAGTCTTTTATGCTTGAACTCTTTTTGTGCATTTATAAAAGGCAACAAAAATCCAAGCAGAAAAGATAGGGTACACTTAATTTCCTAAGCATTTATAAACCTCTTTCCATATATTTTTTTAAAATTAACTTTCTGAACATTTATGGCTTAAAACAAAAACTCTTCTTGTCATAATTCTTTAAGTTTCAAGCATAGGTTACGTCTTGGTATGTATAAAAGATAAAAAATGGAACAAAAGATACGTAAAGTGCTTGTAGACAGTCGTATACTTAGGGCATAGACTTTGCTCAGTATTTTTGCTGAGCAAGAAATCGGATGTTAAACTCTTGGACTTCGTGTCGTTTTTCCCCTAGACCCAGCAGTATTTGAGCACATGCTGTCGAGGTGGCATGCTTAGCTCCTGTGGATGAAGGAATTCAGGAGGGCACGTTTCTTGCTCTAACAGCATTCACTGCCTGCTGGATGGTGAAGGAGCAATGTTGGGTTGTGGAGGCTTCCTCCAGACAAATTATGGAATGTGGGAAAGGAGAGCTGTCAAAGGGATTTAATATGACTAGACGTGTTGTTGCTGCATTGTCTTTATTACAGAATTTGTGCCATTCTAAATTCCCGCGGCATTTTTTCATGTACATATGTAGTGCAGAATTTTCTTGCTGGAGGTTGCATGTTTATCCAGTAATTACCCAGTCATTTTTGTGACGGTACTGTTTTTAACGCTGTGGATCAGTTAGCTGACTACCAATATGGAAGATGTTTGCCCCTCTGTCCAATTAATCCCACTCCTTGTCATTCACATTTTAGCAACATGTAGAACCACAAAGTTCATGATGTGTAAAACATCTTGGTTGGCCAGGTATATAATCTTTTTTTCTTGTTGTAGGTCTCGTCAGCCTGTCTCAGCCCCTCTCTTTTCATGTCCTGACAAAAACAAGGTTAATTTCATCCCAACCGGATCAGCTTTCTGTCCTGTAAAACTTCTGGGCCCTCTCCTTCCCGCTTCAGACCTGACACTGAAGAACTCTCCAAACTCTGGTCAAAGCACAGCTTTGAGCACCCTAACTGTTGAGCAGCTTTCATCTCGGGTCTCTTTCTCATCTCTGTCAGATGACACCAGCACAATGGACTCTACAGAGGTCCCAGTACAGCAACCATCCCAACAGCAGCAGCCGCTTCTGCAAGAAATTCAGACTGAAGACCATTCCTCTCCTCAGAGCTATGTGTTAATCTAGACTGAGGTGGAGCAGGCCTCTGCCTGGAAACAAGGATTGTGGAGATAATAGCTCAGATCCATCTGCATGAGGTGGCAACCTTTCAGAACAACATGGATACTTAGCAGCATTTGGAAAAAAAAAAAAAAAATACTCATCAGCGT
>NW_010418167.1:16792-34322 GCF_000710305.1 Buceros rhinoceros silvestris | reverse complement strand
AAAAAAAAAAAAAAAATCTCATCGCTGTTCTTGGCAGGGAGAGACTTCATATTCAGCATTTTTTGTGAGAAAGCAGTAATGCCTGCAGAATCCATATATCATTGAGCGTTTTAAGTGGAGACTATGCATTTCATAGTATGTTTGACCAGATTAGTACTGTGTCCTGTGTTCTGTTTCAAATTCTACAGTATAAATAAGCTCTCTCTATATATATAAAAAGAAAGTTGCCTGTCTGAATAGAAAATGTCTTGCTGTGTTGTGTCCTATGGAAAATACTGTACTTCAGGATTATGTTTACAATTGATCCAGGTGTTTATGTTTCTATCTTCTGTAATACACACAATGCAAAAAAAAAAAAAAAAATGGCCACAACAGTTGCACAGTGCCCACCCTATGGCCGAGCTTCAGGTACTTCTCTCGAAGTGTAAACTCAGGTAACTTGGAATGTATATCATATTGGGACATAAAATATTTTACAGCTACAAAGCTAAAGAGGGAACATCACTCTTTTGCCTTTCCTTAATTTATGCATTAGTATTTCCTCATTACATTCCACTTTCTTGGAATAAGTGCATTCAGATCCAGGTGAACGATGACCCTGGACATGGGTGAACATGAGGAGAACCAGCAAATCTGTGATGTATATCACTTTGTCATGTGCTTACAGGTAAAACAACTGTTGCATTTACTGTCATTTCAATGTGTGTAAAAAAAAAAAAAAAAAAAAAAAAAAAGGGGCTTTTAAAGTTTTACGGGGGCCAAAATGATGGCATTAAAAAAAAAAAAAAACAAAAAAAAAAAAAAAAAAAAAAAAAAGTGGCATTTAAAGGTTTCAGGTGTTGCTCAGTTTATGACTGTTAAACTGTTGCAAATAAAGTGTTCAGTACTAGGCTGTACCTGAGAAACATTCCACGTTGTGTGTGAGAGGATTTTGAAAGACAAGAATGTTTTTGTTCAAGGACAGAAACTCTTTCAGGTTTCACAGGGAGGATTTCCTCTTGTGTTTTTGTTGGCAGTTAAGGATGTGAAATGCTACTGTTACCGTCTAAAAGTCAAATTAATGTTTAGTTTCTCTTTTGGAAATGTTCATTCATTTGCTGGCTGGAAATAGGTTTTTGGACTTTGTCAAGCAGTGTTAGATGAGCAGCATTTTATTTATGTAGTGAGTAACGGTGTTTGGATTAAAGTCCAAAAGTAGCAAGTTGACGTTCTAAGAGGGGTGGAGAAAACAATACTTTAAGTTCACGTTACTTAATCAAAGCTTCTCCCATAACTTTCAGTTAGGTTGTTCTGTGTAAAAGTGTGATACTCCCCCCCCTGCCTTAAGTGTGATTTAAAAAATAATCCTTGTAAAATATTCCTGGTTTTGCAGGCTGGACGCTTTCTCTAACTAGTACATGGCAAGAACGGGTTAGTGGTGTTCTTCTGTTGCACTGGAACAGAGGAGCATTGCTTTCAGAGATAATTTCCTGTGATATAAAGAGGATGCCAAAGGCAAAATAAATTTGATGTTCTTGCCCCATTGCTTTCAGCTCAGTGGAACTACATTTATGCTGTCTGCTCCTAGGAGAGTAAGGTTCACCTTTTCCAGGAATTGAAGAGATTAGTAGCCTGCAGCTACTGAGCATTTAAACGTGCTCCATTATGTGTTTTTCCTCTTTTGAAGATGAGATTGGAGGGGGGGGTGAGAATGAGCCGCCAATAACTGCTTACCTAAATATGTGCTTTCTTTGGAGATAAAACATTGTTTCCTTTTTATGACAGAGTTGTTAATACTATCTTACAAGGTGGAATTTGCAGCCTATAAAAGTCACTGTTTTTTTACTCCCCTTGCAGAAAATATAAAGGAGAGAGAGAGGTCTGTCTCTAACCATTTTCATGTAAAAAAAAAAAACCTCCTTGAAACACAACAGCCATTTTTAACCCTACTAATCTCAGGCCTTGGTGAAAACACTATATATTTTATAGACTGAAGGTAAAGGGGAGAAAATACTTGTGATGTAAGTATCGATTCCTTTTAATATTTTTCTTTCTAGATTAACATTGCAGTATGATGACTTTTTTTATGCTCTGGTTATGTCCAGATAGGAAATCGTAGTCTCAGTTGTTGGTGTTAGGTTACCAGGGGATATGCTGAGTTATTTTTAGATCAGTGATGAACTCTGCACAATATTTGCAATGCTATTACGTGTTTCTTTTAATTTTTCCATGAGAAACTAAATATTAATTAAATTGCACATTTGTTCTTAGCAGATTTGAAGGTTTTGAACCAAATGTGTTGAAGCTAATGCTTTGCCATGTAAATTTCCCAGCAGTTGTTTATCTCAATTGTATTCTACATCCAGCTGTAGAAATTTGTCAAATATTGTTTAATTTTTTGTACATAGTTGTACTGTTATTTCTAGCGACTGTGCTGAACAGTATTCAAGTTATCAAACAATATTGCTTTACACAAGGAAATATGTGGCTTTTGTTTTGTATTTTTTCCGGTATAAAAGTTCCTGTGTCTTATTTAAATAAAAATTATAGCTAAAAAAAAAAAGTGGTGGGGATGACACACAAAAGCAGTGGCTCATTTATTTGTTTTAAAAACTGTGTATGGAACACATAGAATGAGATTAAAGTTTAATATCGTTCCAAATTTGCATCTAGAATAATGTCAACCACGTCTCTTATATAAAGACTAGCGTGCTGTGCATTCTAGAACAAGATAATCTCTTGATTATTGCATAATGCTGTTCTAGGAATGGGAAAAAACCTAAAAATAGCTGAATGCTTAAATATGCTTAAAAATAGCATATTTTATTCCTGCATATAATGAGGGTTTTCTTGAGGGCATAGAAAAACAATCCGTTAAGCATTATTGGCAGTTGTGTTTCTGCTGCTCTGTTTGTGGTATGGCTAATTTCAAGTTATCTGTTGAAAGTTGTGAGAGCCATTAGATGTTTCACTATGTGAAACTGAACTAAACCCCTAAAGGATGTGGTATAAATCTACTGACAGTCTTGTTGCATGTTGTTTTGTATGAGTCAAAAGATTGTCATTTGACTTGCAAAATAATACTTCCCAGATGGGGGGTGAGGGTTGAAGAGAAAGAGTAATATTTAAATATATATAAATTCTCCAAAGCTGGTGTTTACTGAAGAGCGCAGTGCTAATTAATAACCATCAAGAATGGTTTAATGCTCTTTTTATCAATAAGTAGAAATCTCAAGTTTTCAGCATCCCAAAGATTACAAGGTGTTGATGTGACAATATTAACTGGAAGTTAACTTAAAGTGCTGAAAGTCTGAAGCGCCAAAGGGTGCAGTGTCCCACCCTGCTACGGAAATGGTTGATGTCCTTCAGTCAGGAACGGCTTGGTTTCAGGCATTTCATCACCCACCAGCTTAAGGGAGTGCTAGGAAAAGCCCGAGTCCTCTAAATGGATTTGGCTGCAGAAGTTCTGAGCTGCCCTTGTGTGGGAGGGCATTCTCAAGAAATACTTTGACAAAAGCGTGTAGCTTGCCCTGAAAAGACATGACACAACTTGTGCTACAGGTAACTTTGTCACTGTCCCCATGAACCCAGGCCTTGCCTCTCTAGTTATGGCTGCAGTAATATGCAGCTTCCACCTAAGCCACACTTGCAAGTTGTGTGCTTTGTGTAATTCACTGCCTTTGTCTTCCCCAAAGCCGAGACAAGCAGTCCAAAGAGTGCTGACAGTAAAGACGTGGTGAAAGGGTTTTTGCCTTCTGTCCCTGCTTTGTGACTAAATGATCTTCCTCAACTTGAATGTTACGTTTTCTAGCAATTCATGGCTCTGGAAGTGGACTGTAAGGGAAGCCCTTGGCTACATATGCTGGGGATAGAGGGCAAGAGATAGTGACCTGCTTGTTTTAGGAAGTAGGGTGCTGTCAGGGAAGTGATTTATGGCTTCCTGAGCAATCAGCCCCTGGGAAGGGCCAACTACTGCCCTGGTATCTTCATGGTATTTAAACATAAGCCTGGAATAATACAAAATAAACATTAGAGATTCAATGGTGTAGAGATGTTGGCTGACATCACAGCTGCAAACAAAGACCGAGGTTTAGCAAACTAGCTCATAGCGTCACTCTGGTAATGGATTGATACCTCATCTGTTAATCCAAGCCGCTGGAAGATGACAGAGGACTAGCAGAAGTACAGATCAATTACTGCTGTAAAACAGCCTGGCTTGTTATGCAAAACAGAGCCATGCAAATGTGAATTTGAAGCTATACAACTGGGAGGAAATAGTTCCTACAAGATGTTTCCAAAACTAAACACAAGGAAAAAATGAGTGAAAGCTTGGAAAGTGCATCTGTTATGGGGCTGTTCGTGTACAGCCATTCATAGTCGGTGCTTGGCTAAGATTGTCATGCAGTTAGTTAAAAAAAAAAAATACATACCATTGTTTCTTGTTCCTGAAGTACAGATCAATTACTGCTGTAAAACAGCCTGGCTTGTTATGCAAAACAGAGCCATGCAAATGTGAATTTGAAGCTATACAACTGGGAGGAAATAGTTCCTACAAGATGTTTCCAAAACTAAACACAAGGAAAAAATGAGTGAAAGCTTGGAAAGTGCATCTGTTATGGGGCTGTTCGTGTACAGCCATTCATAGTCGGTGCTTGGCTAAGATTGTCATGCAGTTAGTTAAAAAAAAAAAATACATATCCATGTGTCTTGTCCCTGTTTGCATTAGTGTGACCTGCCCTGGAAAATTACTCAGTTCAGGAGACAAAGTCTGGAGAAGGCTCAGGGAAGAGCTATAGGAATGAACTTGAACAGGGAGGAACCAAAACTACTTCCAGGCAAGCTGCTCTGTTTATTAAAATCCACCTCAGGACAGCCAGTTCAATCTGCTCCTGCAAATCTCAAGTAGGAAAATGACCCATTATGGATTTTTTTCAGCATTTTCCAATTGTATGTTGGTGCAGCTTTCTTCCTGAATGCCTCTATTTGCTTTTTAATTGTTTCCCTTTATACTTTGTTTTGGCAACATTCCCATGGCTTAAACAGCTAGTGGTGAGATGGACCTGTGCTCTCTGAGGTCTATCCAGTTGTCTTTGAAACACAGCAATAATAACTAATGAATGTGGCAAAAGCTGGTGGAAGCCAAGAGCTCTCCTGCCTCCAAGGAGGCCTGGAGCACTTCCCTTAAAAATGAAAGCAAAAGTTGCAAAGTGTTTGGTGTGGGAGGGGGAGGGAGGCTTAAGAATTGACAAAAGGAAGATTTTGTTCAATTAAGGCTTTTCATAATTATTTTCCTACATGAAGGGCAGTCACAGCTGTGTGGGTCCTGCAGGTAAGCTTGGCTGTGATTTGCTGACAAATAAGGGTGACTGCAGGCCCTGCCCAGGTGCTGTGGCAGCGTTGCTGCCATGGTTGCTGTCTCCCCCCCACCCCCGCACATGCTTGCATGGCTGTGTGACTTCTGCTGCTTCAAGTGCTCTTTTTTTTTTTTTTTTTTGGGGGCCAACTTTTCAGCCCTTTCCGGGCCATCACAGGTTCTTCATTTCCTCCTGTCTTTTTTTTTTTTTTTTTTTGGTGGCCAACTTTTCAGCCATATCAGTGCCATCACAGGTTCTTCAGTTGGAAAATCCTGCTAGGACACCATGGGTCAGGGGCCTACATTTAGATAGATGGGTTCAGGATGCTCATGAACCAGAGCCTTAGGACTCTTGACAGCAGACGCTGGCATTTGGAGGGGAAAAAACTTTGCATCACTCCTGTCTCTGGCTTCTTTCCAGCCCTGGCTGCTGTCACCAAATCCAGGGACAACTCTGCAGAAAGGTCAGACCCAGCTGAACTCTAGCTCAGAAGAATTCCTCCAGGGATTTTCTCATTCTTCAGAATCTCTGTTGTTTTCTAAAAATCAAATCAAGCTATTGTCCTACCACAGCGAGGGCTGCGCTCTGTGGTCAGCTTTCAGTGTTCTGAAACTCTGGTACTCAAGCTCAAGGCAGAGGTGATCGTGGAAGACCACACAGACTGCCGAAACAGGCCAGGAAAATATGTAACTGTAACAGCAAAGCAGTTGCTTCTGTGGTCTATGATTTTAATTTCTGTATTTTATATGTCAAGGGTTTATTCTGAGGATTGCGCTTGGAATAATAGTAGGAGTTTGGTCTTTTTCCTTGTCAGATCCTGCTCCATTCAGCATTCTTCTTTCTTGCAGCCAGCTGTTATCCACCCACCTAGATAGAGACAGGCTGGATGATTTAATTGTGTGGCATTTTTAAAATTTGTTTTTCCCCTCTCTCCAGCCTGTTGCTGAAGCAAGCATATGGCTTCCAGCTCCTATCCTGAGGCCTTGCCTTCTGTGGAAGTCCAAAATGAAACGCCCTGTAGAATAGGTTTCTGGGCTAGATGAAAGACTTTTTCTTGTTTAAAGAGAAGACTGGCTGTAACTTCTTTAACAGATTAGGTAGGTCTGCAGTCACTTCTAAAATGCCTTATCTCCCACACACACACACTTTTTTTTTTCTTTTGGTATTCATTACTCCATAAAGATTCCAACAGCAACGAGTGTAAATAGCTGGCAGGTAGAATGAGCCAGACCTTCACCTCCAAGCTACAGCACGCTGCTCTCTTTTTAATTTAAATTTTGTACTTTTTTGAAAGCAGCCAAAACTCCACACCCTCCCACTATGGATTAATTACAAGGTTGGGCACATCAACCTTTCACTATGGTAGAACAGAGTTGAAAGTTGATGGGAGACATACACTGCTCCCTGGCAAGAGCAGCCTCCTCACATCATTACAGGCTTACAGAATAGTTTGGGTCAGAAGGGATCTTAAAAGTCTTCTGGCCCAAGCCCCCTCCTGCCCTGGACATCTTTTGCCAGACCAGGCTGCATCGGGCCTGACGTTGAACGCTTTCAGGCACAGGATATCAGCAACTTCCCTGGGCAACCACTTCCAGTGCCTCACCACCCTCAATGTAAAAAATTTCTTCCTTATATCCAATTTAAACCCTGTTCTTTTTCAGTTCAAAACTGTTGTCCCTTGACCTCAGGTACTAATAAAAGAGTCTCTCTTGGTCTTTCTTATAAGCCCCTTTTATATATTGAAAAGCCACAGTAAGAAGCCTGAAGCCTTCTCTTCCCCAGGCTGAACAAGCACCACTCTCACCCTTTTTTGCATTGGAGAGGTGTTTCAGCCCTCTGATCATTTCTGTGGTCCTCCTCTGGACCTGCTCCAGCAGGTCAAAGATGTTGAGCTCCTGTGCAGGCAAATACCTTGCGTTACTTGGAAACCAGTATAATCTTCCCTTTAATTAGTCAATGAGAGGAAAAAGTCAATTTTATGCTTAGGAGAACACTGTTAATGAACACCTGGGTAATGGTCTGAATGACTGCAAAGCTGCTCTACCATGGAGCTGGAGGCTGCATGGTTACCCAAGGCCAAACTTGCAGAACCTGCAGGGCCTGTTTGGCCATGGTACCCTTGTTTACTGCCACAGGAGCGTGTGCGCAAGCACGGTATTGGGCTCACGTGCTCTGCAGCACTGAAGCTGGGCTCTGCGTGTGAACACATGATGAGTGAGGATGGCAGCCCCAACATGGGGAAGTGGCCTGTTTGTACCTCGTTTGCCAACGCTGTGCTAGACTGCTTCAGCCTTTCTGCTTCACAGCTGAGGCGAACCCCCTGCTGCTTGGCTGTTGGCAAGCCTGGGTGTTGCTCTGCTTCCTGCCTTCCCATATGGTGGCTTGTTTAAAAATAAGACATCTACAAGGAGCAGAAATTTAAAAAGTAGGCTAACCAGAGGGGAAATTACAGTAAAGGCTAGATGAGGTAGTGTGACAGGATGGCAGTGACAGTTCATCTTTAGGTTACTTACACACCTGTAGTGTTTAAAAAAAACCCAACAACAAACGAAACAAAACCAGAAAACACCACAAGCCCTAGAAATACACTAGGTTCCTGGCTGACCATGGCTTACAGTGACAGAAGGCGAACTCCTATAACTAGTCCTCACCGACGAGGTGAGCAAGTGTGGCTGCAGGCTGCCCTGTCTGCAGCACAGTAGGGCCTCCATACGCTGCCCAGCTTGTCCTGCCAGGGAGGAGAAAGCAGATGGGTGCAAGCAGTAACTGCATGCTAGGCAAAAAAGAGAGCTTGAAAATATGAGGAGGGACGCAGCAGTGGCAACTGCACTTTTACCGTGTCAACATCTTGCTGCTACTCCAAGCGAATGTCTTTGGGACCTCCACCGAGAAAAGAGGACCTTCCAGTTGTTCCTCCTTTGCCCTGGGGCTATTTTACCCCCACATACTCTCTGCAGCAAGGACGGACAGTACAACCACCATACTTTCCTCAGTGCTGCTCTCCCAGTATCCCCTGGCACCTGCAGTGGGATGTGATGGCAGATGGCAGTGACAGAGGCCCCAGGAAAAGCCAGCAAATTACACAGCACCTGGGTGCTGTACCCTCAAGACAACCTCCCGCTCTACCGAGCCTTTCCAGGCTCAGATCCTGGAGCTGTCAGGGCCTGTAAGCCTGCTTCAACATACATCATTGTCATGCCCACCTGATGCTGGATACAGAGCCTGCAGAAGGGAACAAGGTAAGTTATATTCTATTGCACTGGAAGTAAATTCTGATCACTTAAGTTACTTGAAAAAGATGGTTGTTAGTTTTCTCCATGAGCTGTTCAGTTCCAAAGGTACTCACTCCAATTCCCCCAAGCAGCTGTTCTTAGATTTGTAGAAACCAACTCACCAAAATCAATTACATCAACTTTAATAAACTTCCTGCTAAAGACAGTTAATCAATTACCGCTGTTTTCATCTGCTATAGGGCTTCTGCACCTGTTTTTATTTTAAAACAATTCACTACTAAACCAGAATACACAACTAGGATGAAGCCTATTAAACCAAGATGAACGTTATGAGTGTAGAACAATCAATAATTTTACCAGGGTGATGAATCTCCCTGTTGTGCCAACTACTGCTGAGCTGTACACACGTCACAGAAAACTCTCCAACAACAACACTGGGGGTTGGCATTCCTCAGCAGCCCAGGCTGCTGAGAAGCACATGCCATACTCTTAATTAGTAGTAAGGAAGCATTGTTTGTAACTCTGTAATTAAGACTTTTGCCCCCAAAATGCCTATGTGCAGATGTTAGCTTTACTGCCCTAACTTTCAACTTCAATACATGCTCATGATAATAACGCACTATACATGGTTGTGATAATAATGTACTATATCCCCACTAACATACGTGGGGATTTCAATTGCTTTTCTTTAAGCAAAATTAATTATATTTTAAATATCTCTGGCTCTTTTTTCATTTGAAACTGAAAAAATTGCATAGGCTAAAGACTAAGAGTTCAAAGCTAATGTTAATTTCATAAAATTACATATTACAAGAAATCAATGCTTAATATGAAGTAATCAGTAGCACAGTTTGGGGGGAGGAAGGGGAGATAAAGAAAACCCCTGCAGCCGTGGTCTGTCTTGTGTGAAAGGGATGATCATTCACATGGCTTTCTACCTAAAAATATGCTGAGGATTCAGAACATCATTAGCTGAACTTGTGCAATGCCCTTAATTGTCCCAATCAAGACAGCTTTTTTTTTTTCAACCCTGGATGTCTACAATCTATGACATAAAAAGCAAACACATTTTTCTGACCATTAAAGAACGGTTAATTAGCTGTTTTGAAGTCAATACAGTCTCATCTTTGCTTTAGCCTGTCTGCTTCAACCACTAAAACTGCTGAGTGGATTGTCCACAAGTGTTTTAGCAACTATCAAGACAAACACAATCCAGAGCAAGTTCAGCAACCACAGAAATGCTTAAAGATGCAAGAATCTGTTCAATGATTTCAGTGGTAACCAAGCTGGGCTGAAAAGCAGCCTGTCTATCCCTTGAGCTCCTAACATTTTTGGCACTGCAGATAATTAGTTTGAGATGAAGAGGATTTCAGGCAATCCTCCTGCATTATGAGTGCAAACTAGCATTCGTAAGTTTATATGCAGCCCAGCGTAAACCTTTGGTATTTCCTAGTTAATCCACTTCGTAGATGTCTCATTTACTGCCAGAGACTGCAGCCCAAAGTCAGGAGTTCAGGCTCCCCCTGAGTGCTCAAGAAAGTTGTACATCTCGGAGAAGATGGCGTACTGAGGAAGGAGCTGCATGTACCAAACAGTAGTAGGAAATACTGTAGAAGGAATCAGGTTTTATCTTTAGAAACAGTTAGGCATCTACATCAACTTCCATGTCAATCACCAGCCTCAGTGCTGGGGAGCTGGGCAGTCTGGTTACTGTGCAGAGAGAAGGTCAGACTGTTCATTGCCATTTTACGTGAAAATATACTGCTAAACATCTGAAGAACATCTCTGGCAAAAAGTACCAATCTATGGGATGGGATTTTGAACACTACAGTTTTGGACAGCAGTAGTTAAAACTTGCTTAGTCAGATAAACTTCAGTCATCCAACCCCCTCACCCACTGACAGCACATAGCTTTTTAACTAGGAGGTATCAAATGCTGCTCAGCGCAGCCATCAAATGATGTTCTGCGGCATTTGAGAAGCAGCAGGTCAGTTTGGTTAACTTCTACATTTACGTTATTTTCAGGTTTCCAGTGCAGCTACTTGGTTATCTAATAGACCACAAGGCAAGGACTAACTGAACGTACAGTTAACTGGTACTGACAAACTTCATCAGCATAAAAGGAAAATTCCTTGAATTAAAAAATGCCAAGCAATAAATTGCAAAGTAGGTCTCACACAGTACGTAGAGCAAATATGCAGAACTTAAGCAGCTGCTGACACATCCTTTTTATTTTCTTTGCTGTAAAAGGAGAGGGGGGAGGCAAAGGGACACCAACTGAATTCAAATATTCTAAATGTCCTACTGGATCACTGTTCAGAAACAGCGTCAGGTAGTGATAGGAATTATTAGGTACTGGCTAAAAAAAAAAGGTCATATGTTTTATCTTCAGATGCTTGTTATGTACCAATCCAACAGCACACCAGCATTCCAGAGGGAATAAAGCGTCTTTTTTTTTTGTCAAAATCATTTTATTAAAGAGTTAATGCCACAAGCTCAAAATAACACATGCTTCAGAAATAAAACTGGATGAAAAATACTCCGAACAGAAATATGAATGATTTGAAGGCATGGTGAAGCATCAGTTGCAAGAAACTTCTGCACACAGGTGCCAATTCTGTTGGTACAATAGAGAAAAACCTCAGAAAAGAAGCCATGCTGGGCATGGCTTCTGTTTACGTAGTTCGTCTAATAAGTTAAATAAGAAAGGGCACAATTTCCATGGCTGCACAGACCCAAATGTACTTCTTCAATAATTAGCCCTAGCACAGATTTTTCACTGTGAGTACTAATAAAACAAATTTAGTTGATATCCTAATGTAGCAGTAATATATACATTATATACAAGATAGATGTTTGACTCATGCAGCCTCCTCAGTTACATGATTTTTTAAATTTACTCAAGAAACATTATAAAAAAATAGGTTTGCAATTTGTATTTCACTCCAGTGTTACCTCTGCATCACCTCAGGCAAAGACAGTGTTTCAGCAGATAATCTATTTGGCAAGAAATCTGCCCTAATTCTTAACCTCATTTTTGTAAATCCATGTAGAAAATAAATGCAAACTCTTAATACAAAACAAGAACAAAGAACTGTACCTATATAAAAGGGGATTTGTTCCCTTTAGTTTTATTATCATGGCACATAACTTTATAGTTTCACAACAGCATACTAATTTTCATGTAGGTTTTTTTAAACCCCAAAATAGTGCTGATTAATGGAAGAATGTGAATTACCATAGACAGCTGACTCATGCATTAAGCAATTCATGTTCTTTATCAGTTTTCCCAACAGCATCAGGATTGGATAATGGGTCAAGGTCAGCAAAGAGACTGAACCAGGCAGTCAAGTCTTTAGGATTCTTTGTAGAGTCTGGAAAAGACAAAAAAAAAAAGAAAAAGAAACATACAGACTTGTCAGCTATTTTAAAACAAAACTGACTGAATGTTTGACTGAGGTTAAACAAAAGCCATGCTATTGTTTAGTTTATTACTAAGGGCACTTCTGACAAGAAAATCAAAATGAGTGATGGCATTTTAAAACAGTACCTTCAACAGAATATGGAACTTAGTAAGAATGAGTATTTTACATCTGTGTCTGTGTATTTTATATGGCTCCTGCCATGATAAGTACAGGAACACTTAGAAACAATCTTGCTCTGTCTAGCTTTGTTTCATGAAAACATTTTATTTGTGTGCACACCTGCATGCCTGCAAAAAAGTAAAAGGAAAGTGATGGCAAATCTTCCTTTCAGCCACTCTTACAGGACTAAATTCCTTCACCTAAATCCAGTTCATGTGACTGTTCTATCCCCCCTGTATATGATCACACAAGGTCATTACTCATCTGGAATGAAGTATAAATGGAAGGGTATTAGGTGGAGAGAGAGGGCTATGTTTGACAGCAAGTCCCAGGTGCATCTTCTAGTCTTAGGGTATTTTTTTTTTTGCTCTATATAAAAAAAACTACAAACCAGGAATATGTTCCAGCAGCAGCTGGACTATTACATCTATTTGTCTATACTGAGATTTCACAGAGGTCTCCTATGTTCTCTTATTCCAGCAGGGCAAATGTTCAGGTTAAAGAGGTGAGAACTTTGTGTGTTTTAGAAAAGGTACGTCATCACTTGCTTTGTTTTTTGTGACTCTATGCTTAGCATGTATCACCTTGCTAGTGAAATAAGATGTGCTTTTCCATTCAGAGAGATGACGTCACATGAGAACATTCTTTGACACACAAGGGATTTATGGACAAAAACAGGCTCTATCTGGCAAGACTCATATCTTTGTGTCTGCAAGGCTGGAGTATCTGCCAGTTTAATGGACACAAATTTCAAAGTAGCTGAAGGCTGTTCCTTTTTCGGGTGAAGGTACTGTGGCTGGGGTATCATGCTCATTTCCAAAACAGTTTCCAAACCACCTTAACCCTGTTTTTTTCTGCTGAGCTGAAAAATGCCAGTCTTTTAATCCTGGGAGGCAGGGGAAGGAATACACGTTGCTCCTTTCTACTGCACTGAGTATCTCTGATGTAGTATCTGATCAAATGTATATGCACAGAATAAGCTAAAAACTGGCAATAAGGCTTCAACATATTTATGGTTCACTTATCCAGAAAACGCTAGTCAAAATCAGCAGGGCTGTCCCTCAGTAGACAGAAGGACTATGCACTCTTGGCTTAGTTGCAAGAAGTGAATTAAGTTTCAAACAGATGATTACCGCTATGATGCATGTCATCAACTAAATTTGCAACTAGGGATCTCCTGCCTCATCAGTAGTCTGTATTTTAGCCACGATGTCTTCCTAGAGCTTCAGAACACTGTTTAGCCTAGACAAAGTGCATGCAGATGCTATTCTGTGTGACTCAAAATTAAAGTAGTAAAAGAAACCGTAGTTTCAGCTCCCTCATTATATAGTAAATTACTCTTTTGACATACTACTAGCACTGAAGCTTACCAAAGAAATACACATATACACGTAATCAATGCTGAAACAGAATAATTCACTAGCAAGCACAAGATTCTTGACATATAACTACTGCAAAAATAGGTTTTAACATGACAGAGTAACTGAGATGACTGGAAAGATACAAGAGTCACAGCTAAAATGGAAAAAGCAAAGTAACTGAAAAAAAAAAACCATGACTGTATCACCTTTCACGGTCGTCTTGTTAGCATTCACATTCAGGCTATTTGGTTTCTGTGCTGGCTGTGGTGTACATGGTGGGTTCACACTGTTAGCTGCCCATCCTAAAATTCAATGATACAGCAACATTACCGTGAAGAATTACTTTGTTAACTCTGACACCCCACTGTCCGGCAGCACAAAGCACACATCAGACAATGGAGCAGAATATTACATTTATGGTTATGGCCATTCATGTCTTTCCTTTTACACGAGAAATCAGCAGTCAGAATCTGCAGACAAGCAACATCTTTAAGAAGAGGGTATTGGAGCAGTTTCACCACCTCCAGATTCAGGCAATTGTACCCTTTTCAAATGTTTGACATGGCTAGAAAAGATTTTTTTCCTTGTTTCTTTTAGCCAATCACAATTAAGACTTGTTCACAGTAAGGCTAGTACAGTAATAAAGTCAAGCATAGCTGTAGGGAGAAGAACATCACTTACATTTGAGTGAAAACATCACACATAACACTTTTTTTCTACCTTTCTTTACTTTTACAGTTCCAAAGACTTTCATTTCATCAACTATTCCAGAAAAAGCATATTTGGAGACCCTAGATTTAGTTGACTTTCTAATTATTAATTCTGAAAAAAATTCTTGCAGAACACTTTGAAGAATTAAATTTAGTATGCACTACTTTAAGTTAACTTAAAACTAGGTTTTAATGGACTAATTTTTTGTTCTTCATTTGAAAGGATCTTCTCAGCAAGAAGAGAGTAACTATGCAGGGAAAAGTGAAACTGGGTATTCACAGATTTTTGTTCTTATTTCGATATTCCATAGTCACACAAGAGTAATCACAAATACAGCTAATGAGGCCACATGAGCTGGGCTGGCAAAATGAACTAGAGGTGGTGTACCACATGAAACATGTTAGGAACAAACCAGACCATTTTTACCCTGGCTTAAGATATTTAAATTCTCATGCTTTATCACATTTAGAGGACTGAAGGTCATATTTCTAATCTCAGTAATATCTCCTTTAAGTGTGGCCTTATCAATTATCCATCCATCTCAGGGATCTAGTGTATCTAGTTCTGCAGTATCACAAACAGGATACTCAACTGTGCACCCAATTAGCATTTCCTTTTTCAGTCTCTTTTTTTCTGCAAGTTCATGCTCTCACATCATCTTCTACTCTCTTTGTCCTTCCTCCCCTTATTTTCTCCTCTTTTGAGACCCCTGTCAGATATTGGTACCTAGTGTCCTGACAGTATTGTAATAGCCATAAGTAATATAAACCCTTCCTCTCTCTAAGAAATTATTTTCATCACTCTCTAATCTCTGACTATAAATGGTCTGAGGCTCAAGCTGTGTTACTAAAAAGAGGTTAGAAGAGTATTTCTTTAAAATCACGTGAATTAAGAAGGAAATTTAAAGCCACAAACATCCTCTATTTCTAAGGAAACAAACAGAAAACAAAGAGAAAACCTCTTCAAAGTCTGGATGCAGAGTGATCACATATATTTGTTCTAGGCAAAGGTGTTAAAGCCTTGTAAGCTAGCCTGAAAATGAAAACAAAATTTTAGAGTTTAATCTTTCAAATAAGCAAATTTGAATCATAAATAATGAAAAGTATGGCATTAGCACTTCAGAATGACATACTTTTCTAGGCATTTTCTCTGCTTGTGTTACAAAAGATGAGAATAGCGGAGGACATTACACAAAACTAGAAAAAACTGTAATGCTTTTGTTTGTTTGGAGATGTATCACAAGAAGAGTTTTAGTAAGTCAGTGGATAGCAATGGATAAGTTGAGTGGCTTAAGCAAACCAGGCCATATCCTAATTTCATAGAAACGAATGAGTGGGAGAGCTGCCCAGAAACTTCCTGTCCAAGTCCCAGTGCCTTCAGTGAGATGACTGGTTGGATTCCTGAGAACTTGCTCATTTTCATTAACACTGATGTGACTGGCAGACCACAGAGCAAAACACCGCAGGCCTGTTAACTCCTTTGGAGCCCTCCTTTTGAGACCCCGGACTAGGCTTGGTAAGTAGCATGAGAGATGTGGTGGTCTGGTCCTCCGTTCATTCAAAGGCAGGTAGCTCAAGTACCACTTATGAAACAAAAAGAACCTAACAGCAACAAAAACATCCAACCAAAAATGCTCCATAAAATGTATGATGCTTTTGTAATGCACTTATCCATCCATGAAGGTATTGGGTAAGAACTGACACAGAACTTTCAGTAAATACTTTTAGTGTTTTTAGTGTCCACTCACAGTGAACTACAGAAAACAACTTTGCCTTTCAAAAACAAACTCCAGCCTATCAATTTGAAAGCAGTTGTTGGCCCTAAGCCTGTTCTTGTTTGCTTGTTTACAGGATGGCTTTGTTACACGACTAGACAGAAGATTATTGCCAAGAGGGCAAGCAAACCAAAGAGCTTACTTTTCAGTTAGCATTCTCACAAGTGTTACCACAATTAAATTTAGAAATGGAAATGGTGAGCTGCACATTTTCTTACCAAGAAGAATATATGCACACGTAGGGAAGATAAAGTGGAGTCCTTAGTGGCATGAGTAAGTAAACAAGGCCATAAATGCTCTCTCTGAAAAAGTGGAAAGGCAACTAAACTACAAAGCTGTATCTGGAGGAGAATCGAAAAGATTTGTTGGGAGCACGCTTTGTTTCTAACACACGTGCACACACACACACACACACGTATTTTAAACCAGCACCTGGTAGTCCCATAGCAATTCAAAGTCCCATTGTGCTAGGTCCTGTCTATAAATACAGCCAGAGAAAACTCTTGAACTGAGAATTCCTGACCGTAACAGTTTATAACCTGCATAGCATTGTGCCTGTTTTACAGATTAAGATCTGAGGCAGAGAAAAAACAAAGCCCCAAAGATTTATGAGTGTGCTTAACGTAAAATAAGTAATCCCACTGAAGTTAATAGAAAAGTTAATGTACTTAAAGTTAAGCATGTGAGTTTTAAGAATCTTTACGGTCTTAAGGCCAAGTTCACACAGGAAGTATGCAACATCAAGGCTCCAGCGCAGCACCTCACACTGAATAATTACTAAGCAATCCTACCATTTAAGGGGAAAAAAAAAAGTGTAAGAAATGTATCACAGCCTCGGTAAAAATATCCCTAATTCATATATTCTAATATTTCCCACTTGTATGTTTAGATGCTTACACTGCAGTTAGCATTTTGGTTAAGTCTCTGTTCCCAAATTTATTGATAAGGTCAAATTATGAAAGAAGTGCTGTCAAGTGAAATAAAATGCAGTTTAAGATTAAAACAGGGATATTACAAGATAAGAAAATGGACAGAATTTTACCTTCTGTTAAAAAATAAAAAATAAAAACCCAGGAAAAAGTAGTCTATGAAAGTTAGTTTAAATAGTGCATTTTACTTGGCAACTAGAGTCAGCTGGGAACACGCTGATTAGCCATGATTTTTCAAATGCCAGTAGATCAAATACCACGATCTTCTCCCAAAACTTTGGAAATCCATTTGCAAATATCAACATAATTTTAATCTTCCAATTCAGATTTACTCTTACTCAAAAAGATTTTGGGATACCATGCTGACTGGAATGGATTTTCCAATTCTAGAGTTACTTGTGTGCAACATACCCAAGTTATGATTTTAAGTACTAAGACCGTGGTCAATGCCAGTGTCTTGTGCAAATAAGAGTGATAATAACAGCCTCAGAAAGGATACCCAGCTCTGTTTGCCATTTCTGTCTCAAAAAGATTTTTCCTTTGAAGACATGTTTAGATTTAAAAACATGTAAAAACTCGGGGGGGGGGGGGGGGGAACACAACAC
>NW_010418167.1:13526-16726 GCF_000710305.1 Buceros rhinoceros silvestris | reverse complement strand
GGGGAGGAAATCAATCCTATAATATTTCTGTTGCTGTTTTCAGTAATTTGCTTAAAATCTGTTTATGTCTCTGTATCAAAAAAGGTGGTTTTCATTTGTTCATTTAATTTGTTCCTTTTTCCTCTTTCAATAGATACCATGCCTGCTTCCAGACACAAACTGTTTAATTTGACAATGTAATGACTAAACCTCACGATTTTTTTAGCTCCTATTTTGTGAGGTCAAATCCCACACCCTTCCAGTCCTGTTTCACTCTATCAATCATACTCATATGTATGTATAACAACGTAAAAATACCTCTAAAACTGTGCATCATTGCAAATGTTACTCCCCCAAGTTTCCATCTAAGCGTTGAAGTCAGTGAACCCAAATATCTTGCTTTAGGGGTGGTGTAACTCCATTAATTATAAAGTAAACTTGACTTTCTTATTTCTTGCCAAAATGTCACAGGTCATTTTACATCATGTCTGACTATACCAGTTGCATGGGTTCCAAGTAGTCTTCAGGATGGAACCAGTCTGCTAGTCTTTCCTCCATCACTATTCCCCAAATGAGATTTAAATGGCTCGGGTCAGAGCCCAGAAAGGCAAGATCCTCCTCCAGCTTGCAAAGCCCTAGGAGAAATCTAGCCAGACTGCAGGAAGGACAAAGGCCTTCCTCCCTTCCTTCCTCAAGGCCAAAGCTGCAGCAGGAAAGCTCTGTCCTAGTTCCCCCTCTTCCCTTTCCTCTCCCCCCAGCAGCAGCCCGGAAAAACCAAGAAAATGAACTGCAGAGAAGAAAACGGATAGAACGAATTGCATCAGTAGTGGGCCAGCCTACAAGGGGAATCCACCTGTATGGTTGTTAGGATGAGACAACCCATTCTACCTTACCCATAAACCCTACAGGCAACAGTACAGGATGCTTCAAAAAAAACCAGAAAATGAATAAATGCAATTGATTTTCACTAAAACGTTTAAAAGCAGTATTCCCAGAAAAAATACAATAACTATTTTTGGTTCTTTGGCCCCTTAAGAGACAACAGTTGTGATTTAAACAATAAAACACACTCAAACAGGTTCTCTGTTACAGAAAAAAACCCATATCTCGAAGGCAAACAGAGCATTTCAATAAAGCTCAATGAAAACATTCAAGACAGTGATTTTGATTTTAGGTTTTAGGGTACTTAATTCACAAATATTAAATGAGCAGGGCTAGAAGAACAATATGCTACTCACACGTTTTTCTCCAGGCCATTCTGCTTTAACCTCAGGGTTTCTGCAGCTATTGCACAACATAAGCTGTCACCACATTTCTACATAGCAGAAAACCATACTCTAAAACCAAAACACCTACAGAACAAGATGAGCTCTCACCATGTAAAGACGACTGCAAGTTATTCATGTTTTGGTCTAACAGCTGTGAGGGCAAGTAGCCTGACGGTGTTGGTGCCACAGATGATGAAGTGCTCTCCGCATCTCCAGCTGAAGAGTTTGTGGTGAGATCAGCAAGTGCAACCTGACCAAAAACAGCTGTCCACTCTTTGCTGAATTCCCCCTCGTCCAGCGAGGAAGCGTTGAGGATCTCATTCAGTAATACCATGTCATCTTTATCACCAGGTTCTAACTCCAAGGACCTCACAAACTGATCCTTTGAAGCTGCTTCAGAACAAGAGGGTCAAGAGAAACAATTTTTTAGATAAACAAAGAGAAGAACTTTTATCCAATCTAGGTTTTGTATGTTAAATGAGACTGAATATTTTTGCATGAATATTTGTTGTTTTCTCTTTCAAACTCAATTCTCTAGGATTTCTGGGCTTGTAGCTTATGCAACAAATAATTCCTTGATTATCTTAGATAACCTCACTGATGTTAAGACTAATTTCTCATTAAAATAATTTTATAAAAAATCAATTAAGCTTAATAAAAAAATCAGTTAAGCACCACACCACAGTCATTATAGTCTAATATTTAAAGTATTGGAGAAGACTACTTCTACATTGCTTTCTGAAGCAACTGTCAAAAATATAGGATTGGTATAAATTGAAAATAAGAGTTGGGGATTTTCCTAGGATTTTGTGAGAATATACTTTAGATGATCTTTGTGACCTTCTGACTGATGCTTGAATTATTGGAATATTTGCCCATGCGGACAGGTTACTCTGTGCAGAGTGAGATTTCTACACTGTTCAACAGTGTCGTAACTTTTTTCCCCCTCTCTTAGGCTGCTGAGAAGTAACTGGGGCCACTTTCCTTCTGATTCTCCCTGCTAGTTTTTCTAGCATCAGAACTTCAGCTGAAGAAGCTCTTAGATCACTTGAGCTATTACTCTTTAAAAACAATTTTTCTTATTTTAGAAATGTTAAATAGTTATATAAAATACATGAAAATTGTAACCAGGATTGTAATCCTTTTCTCTAGCTTACAAAATACTTGGAAAGTAAAAGAACTATCAAGGAACCCCAAATATCATTTTACTTGAAAACTTAGAGCTCCACTGTGGGAGTATGCAAAGGACGAAAATTGTGGTTAACAACGTTGATAATGTTACGTCATTGAAACCCAGATCAGTTTATCTTAATTATGCTTGTTTAAAACTTGTGGTAAGGCACAAAAGCAGCTTCTATTTTCTGAAGTTAGGTTAGATCAGCTGAGCTTTCCAAGTTGCATACAACTTATAAGATGTTTTTCGTTCTTTTGGGTTGGGATAAAAGATTGACAGTAGCAAAGTGGTTGCTACAGGCCATTTTATTGAAATGCAACAGCCTTCTCAGGAAAGCTCCCTTTTAATAGCTGTAAAAACTTATAATGGAATGGCTAAGATGAATCAGAAGAGAAAAAAGCACAAAACTGTGTTTTAAAATAGGCTGATGAGTCAACATACACAACTAGGTACTAAGAAACAAATAAACCAACACAGTATATAAGGTTTTTATTCATTACTGAAGTCAGCTCTGAGATCCAGCTCCTTTAATTCACATTTTTACACACCTCTGTACTTCTTGACAGGGCTCAAAAATCAGAAATAGAAATATTATGAACATGTCACTTCTCCTTATGTTCTCACTAGACTGCAACTAAACTACCACAGAAAACAATTTGTTCTCATGAATTTTGAGGCTGCCTTCCCATCTTAAGATAAACAGCAAAGATTTTTAACATTGTTCAGGCACCCAAGCTATTCAGCAGGTGAGGCAGAGGGGTAAATCCTTCTGTAGGGAG
>NW_010418167.1:10270-13441 GCF_000710305.1 Buceros rhinoceros silvestris | reverse complement strand
GGGAAAACACACCAGCTATTTCAAAGGCACTTGAGAACTCTGATATCTATGGGGCATCACCATTTCAAAGCTGCTTTCAGGAGGCCCCATCATGAATTTCGAAGACTTGCAGGGGAAGATGTAATGGAGCACCATTACTAATAGATCTGCTGAGACATACTGCCAAAACTGTACCTAGCCACAAATGATCTATAATGGAACAAAAAGTTTGCAGCAGGATGGCTCAGAGTAAAGCTCTGTTTCATCTGGGTATCCCATTGCAGTAGTCCCATTTTTACTGGGGAAGTAGGTACAACATACAGCTGTACATCTGAAGAGCAGTGATGTCTTGCTGTACTGCGTACCAACACCAGAAATCAGAGGAGGGACACATTTTTTATCTCAGCAGTCTTTCTGATCTTCCTGCAGGAGACAATGCATCCAAGGCAGGGGAGGATAGGGTGGTGCTAATGCGCAGGCTACCTTGAGTAAGCAGCAGTAAACTCTACTTTGCAAAAAAGGTTATCTTAATATCAGTCTTGCTTATCGAGTTATTATTCATGTGGTATCTCTGCTAGATTACTAGAATGAGTTAGACTTTCTTACCTCACCCGTAAATCTTAAATGACTAGTTCTTCTGTTTCTCTGTTCTCATTGCCCATTCTCACAGTAAAGATCCTTTTTTTTTTATCTGCACACACTGCTCCTAATAACTGTTCATGAACACAAACCCCAAACTTCCAATAAACACTGAAAAAGCAATGTCATTATATTCTTTTTGGTAGTTTGAACAAGCTTCTAGTAATGTTCACATTCTTTTGCAAACATGCCTCATTTTGCTGCTATTTTAAAAAATAAATGGGAAGAGAAACTAAAAACATTTACAATGTTACATGATCAGAAACACAGGATAAAGATTTCCCTTTCAAATAAACACAAAAATGTACCTCGAACTATACTGCTTCACTTAAAATAATACAATATTTATAGCCAAAAGCTAGCCGTAAAATTTGGATAAATGGTTGATATTGAAACATAACCATCCTTATCTGATGTATTTGATTACAGAATTAAAAATAGCCTTCTAACTGACATAGCTAAACGTGTACGACCAGTAACCGTATGCATCATCTGTGTCTCCGTGAGGAAGGTCCAACAAGGAATGGAACTGAGTAAGGGGAAAACGAGAAGAAAAAAGGCTGCTATCAGACACACACTGAACTCTTTTTAACCACAGAAACGAAGCCATCACTACCTTACCTATCCACAGATTACAGCTGCTTCTGCACAGACAGCTGAAGAACCTTCCCTGTTTCTGCCTTCATGAGTGATTCCTCACATGGCTAATTTCCCCACAGTGCAAGAGACTGTCTGTGGCAAATTCAAAGTCGAGGTGTTTGCAAACTCTCTTCCTTACCTACCATGAAAGCAGTGCCTTAAATAGCCTAAATAACCCTCAGTCTGACTAAACCACACAAAGGTTTTTCTTTTTCTTTGTTTCTTAACTGTGATAACTCAAAATTCAAGTAATTTTTGTTCTTGTTGAAGATTGAGATAAGTGAAAAGCAAATGAGAAATTATAGTTAATACTCATAGTGCATATGAAAACTCAGTATTAAACTTTTAGCCAGATATTTCATACGATACATGGTAAAACAGTACCTTTGGAAAAAACTAGCACATCCCCTTGAGCTGCCACAGACCTAACAAAAGCATAACGATAGGAGCAGAGCCTGGAATGAAAGATTGCTTTCTCATGTGAATATGAGAACAGCACAGCAGATGTAATTAACTATCAGGCTGAAAGAAGTCACCAATTCTTATATGGTTTTAAGATGACTAAACCATTTGCTTCTGATATGTACAGTTGTAATACAAAATCTTGTGGTTACTAATGTATTGCCAGGAGATGTGATACAACCACCAAAGAACCAAAGAAAAGTTTCTGAAATGTTACAGGAGGTGTAAGGTTTACAGCAGAACCTACTTCAGTGGGGCAAACAGGATATAGTCTGGTATACCTAACCTCAGTGCCTTTTATCCCCAGGAAGGTTTACTTATTAAAACATCAGGATTAGTGCCTCTGCACATACATGAAGCTGAGTTTCCTTTAACACTGTTTAAATACTGCAGCTGAATAAATTCATTCAAACTTCTAGACTATGAAAACAATTTACATCTAAGATTAAAGTATACTTGGTGCCTGCAATCAAAAAGCAGATGAAGCAGACGTGCACCAATCTTTCATACCATTTTCTTCAGGTCGCAAGTCTAGTAAGTCATCTATGGCACCTAAAAGCAAAAAAAAAGCAAACAAGGAATATCTGCAGTGCACTGACAATCAGTATGTATACATCTACAGGTAGTTTTTAAGTCTCTTCACCTGAGTTCTCCTTGTGGTTACAATTTCCTTGTAACATGGATAAGGCATCCTTGCCATTGCCAGCTGTAATCAAGATCCATAAACATGTCAAATTGCACTTGGCTCAAGATCATGCTTATAAACAATGTCACTGTAAGAGCAACATGCAACAGTTGTTGGTATTCATGTTTAAAATGAACCTGGCTGCGATGGAGGAAAGATCCAAGATATGAGCATTTTTAAGAAGTTAGGCAAATTTCTGAATCATAATGGGGGTGGGGGAGTGGATCTCCCTTTGAATCATCATCTGCCACATAGCTCATCTCCAGGCTGAGTGCACCCAAGTGAAGCAACTGCAAAAATCAGACAGGTCTCTGCTGTCGTCCAGAAGCAGAGACACTTCTTTTGGAGACGTGCACAGGCCAGGAGAGAGAGCACAAAGTGCCAAGACCTCATCACTTCTTAAATCACCTTATTTGACAGTATGTTCTTCCTCATAACACCAGCTCTGTGAACAGGGAAAAGGAATCTTCCCCCAAAGCACCCCAGGTCAGGATATAAGTAACAACACCTCTTCTCCTGCAGGAAAATAAATGGGCTAAGACCAATGAAGGGAAAATGTGTAGCTGAGGGTTAGAGGCTATCACAGAGGTGAAAAAATACCACCACACCCCAACCGTAACTACCTTAAGTGGTAAGCAAGTTTCCTAGATTAGACATGAAGTCAAAACTGATAGATTCCATCTATCAGTGAAGAGAAAGACACCTCCCTCAGGTGACTAATCCCATTTAAGATATGTAGCAGAACAGGAGGAAGGAATTACCTGCTG
>NW_010418167.1:0-10204 GCF_000710305.1 Buceros rhinoceros silvestris | reverse complement strand
AGAAATTCCCTGCTAAACATGCCTTTCTCTCTCCATTAACTGTGGAGGAAATCTAGCCTCTAAACAGCTAAGTCTGTAGCTCTAAAGGCAAATGAACGGGTCAGCCACAGTACTGCCAGAACTGGAAGGCAGATCTGCTTGAAAGCCTCAAACTTGAGGCTAGAAAAGATAAATAAAATTTTCTATAGAGAAATAAAAATAGAATGCCAAACCCTATCAAGAGCAACCTTTTAGTGTTCAAAACTAAATGAATTAGAACAGCCTGCTGTTTCAATCATATTATTTTAAGAAGGCTTTGCGAAGACCATGTCAGAAATGTGCTACCAGCACTAGAATCAGCTGGTCATTTAAGAACTCATGATAACATCTGATTACACTCTATATAGATATAGACAGGAGATGCATAAACACACATGGACAAATATACATGATACTTCCATGAAAGGAAAATGCCCAAAGCTAAAGCAGAAAAACCCAACCCTAAACTGACTGGCAAAGGGGAAAAAAAAAAATCAGAAAGAACATGAAAGATGGTATATGGACGGCCACAGTTCTGTAATGAAAAAAGTACAACTGTTGGTGAAAGCCTGCCTTAGTTCAGTGGTAAATATGATGGAGCCAATCTTAAAAACAGCTGTAGTATATTAAGGGAAAAATGCAGGGCGAATGATAAGGAATTGGAAGTTATGAAGTAGAAGTAGTTGATGAGGAAAACTAAGAAAAAACACAGCTCTGTCACTAGTAGTACCATACTTTAGTATGTACTGAGTACTTTAAGAAAAAAAATCTCAACAATGGCACAGATGCACTGTTGTATGAAAGTGGAAAAATTTAGCAGAGCAGGCAGAAGTATTTCAAAATACTTCAGTTCTTTCAGAGGCAACAGAGAAAGACAGAACAAGATATTTATATTGTGGAAGATGGTGAAATATTTTACAATCCGTCAGCAACTGGGATTCTAGAAAACATCTGCTAAGAAAATGTAAGTCAGATTTCCTATCCAAAAGTCTTTGACAAGATATTTTAAGAGTTATCTAATTAATTGCAAAATAGGTGCAACTTCAAAACACTGGAAAAGTCCTAATATTCTGTCATTATTAAAAAAAACCCCAAACTACAACAATAATTAAACACAGTGACTCAAGTAATTGTAGGTAACTATGGGCTGGTAGCTCACCATTACTCCTAGGCAAAACATTAACTGAATCCTGTTTGATATGGGATTCAACAAAAGACTACAAGCATAACAAATACTCCTGTAATAAAAGGTGTTGTTAGGGAAAGCACACCTGGTTAAAAAACCCAACCAATTTCATTATTTAATAAAACTATGAGATTTCTTCGGGAAAAATACTAGTCTAAAACCAACTTGATTTTGCACTGCATAGGCTTCCAGCTAAAATATTAGCACTGCGTAGTATCTGTAATGAACATATTGAATGGATTAGAAACAAGACAACTAACAGATGTCAAAAACCAGTTCTTAAGAGAAACAATTGCAAAGTAAAAGTGTTTCTAGTTTAGATCTGCAAGGTTTAGTGTTATATCCATTGCTGCTCAATGGCTTTAGCAGTCATGTGAAAGTAAACACAAAATCCCTCTTGAAAAAAAAAATGCAAACAACTAACGGACTAACAGAGGTGGTCATTCAAGCCAGTCATTCAGTTTCTGTAGTCAGAGCTGGGAGATTTTAATACCAGTAAGTCCTAAGTTCCATCTCTAGGAATAAGGAATATAAGTCATACTGCAGAAAAGAAGAGTGATCCTGGAAAGCTGTGACCAAAAGGAACGGAGTGTGAATAAACAACAAATTCAAATATGAGCTTCTAAAGATGTGGCAGCAAAATGAGATATCCTTCTATATCCTTGGATATAGAAATAGGAATGTGATTTTACCTTCTAGAAATGCAAGAGGAAAGACCAACATCAGAACTCTCTTGTCCAGTTATGTATTTTGCATTTTAAAAGGGATGTTGTAAAGTGGAATGGAAACAAGAACTTCAAAAATAAAGTAGTAGAGAAGATGTCTTCAGGACATCAATATGGTTAAGCCTATTGAAATGAAGATTTGAGAGGAGTCTTGATTTTAATGTTCTACCTTTAAGCATCTTCATGGAGGATAAAATACTACACGTTAAAATGATTCTCCCTTAATTTCATAGAAAAGGATGTATTACAAGCCATGGCATTATTTAGGCCGAAAGGACCTCTGGGGGTCATCTTGTCCAAGCCCTCTGTCAGAGTAGTCAGCTAAAAAGTCAGATCAGGTTCTACAGGGATCCTGTCAAGTCTTGCTGATCTCCAGCGATGAAGATTCCACATCCACTCCAGACACTTTTCCCAGCACCTTATCACCTTCACCGTAAACACTTTTTTTCTTAGTATGAAATCAGAATTTCCCTTCCTGTCACTGGTGTCCACTCTTTCACTGTGCACCTCCATTTGGAGCCTGGCTGTGTCACTGGGTAGTAACAACCCATCAGATCACTGGCAGTGGCTGAATAAGACTTTGCCTAGCTTTTGGGCAGGAGTTCCACTGAATTCACCAAGTTTTTAATGGAGTACATGCAAGTTACGTGGCATAACTTCTTTGTCTTGACACCTAGTCAGCTGTAGATCTTCTCCTTGAAGATGTGCCCAATGCAAGAATTAAGCTTTGGAAACAAGTTATTTGACTTATCTGAGAGTAACTGAGTGAAATGTAGTGGGATATAAACATCTAAGAGATTAGTTTTAACAGATCTTCCAGGCTTTAAGTTTTACGCATTTGTAGGTTTTTGCTGGGTGAAGCTAAACATACAGGAAATAAAGAAAAATGAAAAAAAACCATGTATTACAGCACTTATGAAGTAATAGTAACATGAAATAAAATACCTGAATAATTTGGTTCCTTGGTATGGCTCTCCTCATCTAATGAAATCAACCTTAATTTGAAAGAATAAGAAAAAATTTGAGAAAATAATTCTAAGGCTATAGAATAATAATACGTCTTTCTCTTTTTGGTCACATCATTATGGAATCCTATCAATAACAAATAAATAGTAATTCAGATAGACTCTCCATTTGCTGTGTATGCTGGTCTGTTGTTAACTTTTATTGCTTCATTGGTGAATTCTGTTGAAAACCTAAATAAGATTGAAGACCACCCATCAAAACCTACCACCCTTCCATTTTTAATCTAACTACATCTCTGTAATGAAAAGTACAGTGTGTTCTGGTTTTCTGGATTTGGTCTTCCATAATTATCATGAAGGAGGAACAATTGTTCCAAAAAAAAAAACCAAACCAAAAAAACCCCAACCACTCTAAACCCCACCTTCAAAAACAAAACAAAACAAAAATCAACCACTTTTCACTTCTCTTTTTAACAGCAACTAATTAAAAACAATAGTCAGGTGAATTTAGTCCCATGTGAGCAGATTTCAGCAGTGCTGATGAAAAAGTTCGAGAGAAAAAAAGCTGTGGTTGACATACAATTCTTATACAAAGGTAATCTCTTCAGTGAAGATACTTTCTAACTGCTACTACTTTGTGAAAAGCCATCCAGCCAGTTGGAAATGTAGCAGCAACAAGGCTGATGTGGTGGTGAAGAGGACTGTGTAGGTACATTCCTCCTATCCTCTAGCACAGGACAGGAGGAGCCACCCTCCCTGCTCTTGTGGATAGGCTTCTGGCAGAGCAGAGGAAAATTAGATTCAGGCCAAATTCTAATGTAATGAATTTTTACTGTGAATGGAAGGTTCACAAGGATTTTAAAAGCTTTGTTTTGTGTAATTCTTCTAGAATCTTCTGTGTCTGTTTATGGTTTGGTTTAGACAGCAAAATGGTGCCATATTTTTTCTCTTTGTTTTATGACAAACAAGGAAAAAGATAATCCATAAGTAAAAATGAGTACAACCATGACATGGCTTCTAATGCATTTGCTGGTAGGTGACAATGCACACATCTTGCATTAATCATGCATTCATTCTAGAACTTTATATTCAACATGGAAGAAATCAGCAGAAATGCTGTGGAGACAACCACCTGCAAAATAGTACTTGACCAGGTCCTTTCTAATTTGAATAGCATCTAATCTGACCAATTTATAAACTGGTTTTGGTCACTTGGTTCTGAATCTAAAAAAGTAAAAGGACTGGAAAATGGAACTCTTTAAAAATCCATTACAAATAGCCAAAAAAAATCCACTAATCAGTCAAGCTGTTCTCTGTTTTTTGACAACTGATCCTTTGCTGGGTGCTTCATTTAACCAAGGTAGTCAAAACAACAGGTGGCAGCAGGATTATATCAATGTTGCATCTCCTCGCAACTGAATCCTGATGGTCCCATAAGGGAGGGATCGCATCTCATTCTCCTGTTCTCCTCTTCCCACAGCAGCCCATTCATAAGTCTCTTTCACTTCAGAGCTATTGGTAACTCAAACCTTGATAGCATCAGCTCACTTAGATGTACTAAGTACCTGCTGTTTCACTGGATTACTAACCAATGCTGTATACGTTACAAAAACTAATCGCTGTTTAGAGCAATCAGGAATCCATATCCTGTTCCGAGGTGAAAGGAGATGCTGCTGAACGGAAATACAACGCTCATATATCTTTTCCTATGTTAGTTGTTTACCATTTCTTTTACTAAAGAAAAAAAGAAGCAAAAGCTGAAAAAAATAAAAAGGCAGCTACTAGAAAAGATTAACAGCATATAAAGGCTTAATGGGTCTTTAAGTTCTTGTTTTCACCATAAGGTTTATTAGTTTTCACGTACACACTACAACATTTCAGGAATTCTTGTATTAAGCTGACTATTAGCTAGTGTGATTAGACTAGCTGTGTCTATATTACCCTTTACAAATGTTTGGTGACTCTAGAACCAGAAGGCAGATTATAGACAAAAATACTTATTATTTTAATATATAGGCCATGTGACTTACTGACTCTGCTGATCTTGTACTGATTTGGTGCTCTCAGTCTGCAGGTCCTCCTTTTCTGCTTTTTCTGTTAGTTTATTCACAGGATCTTGTAAACTCTAGATTATAACCATAATATAAACAAAGAGAAGAAAACAAAATAAATCAGGGAAGCAAAAGCATGTCATTTAAGGCCAAACCAGACTATCGAACCTACATAAAAATAGGCAAGAATGGTTGTAAGCTGCATCAACTGTATCTGACTCAACCAAGCAAAATAAAAAATGTTAGAAAATACTCAAATTCACTCACATAAACATACTATATGTAAGAAGGTGACTCTTGGCTACTAACTTATATTCTGTCCAGTATTTCTAAGCAAAACAATCTATACCAAGTGCAAAGCAGGCTCTGACAGCACATTTCTTTGTCATTTGCGGGGCTTGCCTCTTTTTTTCCTCCTTTTTTGCCTTTTTCCAAAGAAAAAATACTAATTCTTCACATCTGCTTATTCCTCATATAGTGCTTCTTCCTCCTTTATTCTCTTTTTTTCCTGACACAACTATTCACACAACCTTGGCAACTGCAGTGTAGTAGGGAGGTACTACTCATATCTCAAATTTGAAAATGATTAAAATGGTTAAAATCTTGGATGATTAGTTAGATAGAGGCCAGGTGTGCTATTATGGAGACTTATTGTCCCTTTGCCATCTGAAAAGGCCATGCAGTTTCAGAGCCAGCAGTTTTAACATTTGGACATGCAAGCAAGCCAACGCATAAAGCATCATAGACTGACTCTGAGTTTACTGAGTGATAAATATACTACTGGTTGTCCCTGTTATGCATTAATTAGGATTTCTGTATGAAAAATAAAATAACTTAAGATAGTAGTTAAGTAATTGCAGATGTTAGCAATGTGAGTATTTGGCTCTATCAAATCATTTTCCTGTGAAGGTGAAACCATGTTCTTCTTTCCAAAGCCCAACTCAGTTTCTGAAAAACAAAACCATGCTTCACATGTCTAGTCCTGACCACTTGTAATTACATTAATTTATGTCTCACTGATATTCACCTTCTCCTCCCACTCCCTCAAAAAAATGAGGCTAAAGCAAATAAGCCACCTTTTGTGCAAAACTTGACAAACAAAAATCTAGTGGTTTAGCATCTGGAGTTATAACAAAATGTTAGTATTTTTTATCAGAATAGTAAAACAAAGAAAAAAACCTGCAGCTGCTAAGTCCCTCTCATCTACTGAATAAAAGTTAGAGTTCCCTGCCCATCTGTTACAAGAAAAGCATTCCCAGGCATGTCACAGGTCTTGTTTTCACTACCCTGACAGCCAGGACAGACGAGTCCCCAGAAGAGGCATTTGTTTCTGCTTGGCTCAGGACTTGTCTGTATGAGGAAATATTTACTTCAGTGTGTTAGAAACCAAACTAATGGACCTGTTGTATACTGCAGTTGCATTTTTTTTTCCTCTCAGAAAGCTAATTCTTCTATCTAGAACCACAGATTAATTTGTCATAAGCATCTTTAGCACTGCATGCATCATGCGTCAAAAGCAGTAATAACAAATAGAGTATTAAAGAAATCAATGGTTTTGGTTTTTTTTTTCCGGATGCTGTAACAGTGCTAACCAGAATCACATGTAGGGGTACTTCTCCGATTCTGAATAATGACACCTCAGCGAGATCACCTATGAACTGCATATACATAAATATAACTGCATTTAACTGCATTTGTACTGGGTATTGATTAGACTGCACTTCTTGTACTATTAAAATTGATGGGAATTATTCCATTGACTCCAAGAGGACCTGGATTCGAGTTCAAAAACATAAGGACATGTATTATATGTGCATGAAATAGTTTCTCTGCACTGCAGAGAAACACAACAGAATTCTGTATTATGGGAAGTCTGCTGCTTCAGGCTCTTGAACCATCTTGGACACCTTCGCAGTAGGACACACAGCCTACTGTAATCAGGAGGTGATGATGCAACAGTTGTGGTGCTCTGCCTGCCACTGAGTATAGCAGCACAGAGTCTGCCTCAAGAAGGATGTAATGGTTTTGAACAAACAGAACTATTTTAACCACTGCCCAATTATAAAAGTTAAAGAAAATTTTCAGAAATAAAATCTGCATCTTTTCAAGAGTAATACAGAGAAATTGGCATCCTTAAGGAACTACATTTTATGATGTTTCCTTTACGAGTGTTTCAGGAAATACATATTTAAAGGACTATGACCGAACCATGGAAACAGCATATAGAAATGGGGTTCACAAGTACCCTGGAAAGTAAACAGCATGATAATAATGGCAGTTTCTATTTCTTGTATTAGAAAAATAAACATAGCTCTGAAGTAGAGCTTCAGTTTCAATGGTGATTATTATTAAAAAACTGTATTTTAATGCAATAGTTCACTGTAAGAATTTAATTCAGACATTACTGAGATAGCAAATAACGAAATTATTTTCCTCCTCCCTGCCTCTCTACTCCACGTTTGATGTGCACTACAAACTGAGATATCCGTTTTAGAAGATTAAGAAAAGCTAGAGAAAGGGTATGAAATAAAAGTGTTAAAAAGCCACTGGCACCCATTTTCTAAAGACGAACCCATGGTAACGTGATCACTACCATCAGCATGCACAGAAACCAAACTATGATATTCTCTTAATTGTTTCAGGTTACATCTGAAGAAGGGAAGAAGTCCCATCATCTACAAAATGCAGTGGTTAAACAAGACTATTCAGACACAGACCAAGTTCAGAAGCACTCTTCATTTGGGTGTATGAGGGGTCCCTGATGTCACTGGCTCAGCGCAGACAAATATGTAACTTCATCCTTCTCATGTGGACTCACATGGATTTTGTTGTGAGTCACACTTAGGTGGCTTAAGGTAGGATCCTTGCATGTTTAGAAAGCTATCTTCCTAGCTTTGTTATTTCTCTTTCACGATAAAAATCAGGGCAAGGCTATACGCACCAGCTGAATGAGTTCACAGTCACTCGCTTTGCCTATCCTGACTGTTTCTACAACTAGGAGTCACCCAGTGATATTTTGCTTGCTCTCCGTACTCAGACTAGAATTATACAAGCTGACAAGGGGTTCCTCTGCTACAGAGTTAACTCTGGTCCCATCTCAGGCATCAATCTAAGACTCACTGCTATTCGTGAAATTCCTTTACTTGCCTCTGAGCTGCTCTCAAGTCAAGCCCAGATCATCTGGACTGCACACAAAACTTGTCCTCTGCAGTTAAATCACTGGAGTGTGGACAGTGCACTCAATTTGCCCTCAGTTCCCCCCAAGTGCCTTGGACAACTAATGCTCTTCCTCTTAACTGAGAAAGCATCAAAGCAACACAGCCAAGAGCAGATCCAGGATCCAGAGTTACATCCCACATATAGAGAAGTGTGACATCACTGAGGAGACAGAAACTTGGGTATGTTTCATTTGGAGGCGAGCTGACAGAGAAGAGGAAACGCAGGTAGCCTCAGAATTTCCTCATGAAGATTAATCAGAGAAAAAACCAACCTCCTATCCAAAAACCCCTAGAGATATAAAATTATATGCAATCTCGCCTATGAGTAAAGTCATGGTGCAGCAATTGGAAACAAGAAAGGATACCAGACTACAGCAGAAGTCAGCAGAAGGCAACAGTGTTGTAGCACCTGTTTGGACAGAGTTCTCCAAATCACATGAGGATCACAGGCAGCAGCATTCCACTTTGCATGGAAATAAATGGATGCACTGAGATTTATGCCTTTTGACTCCCTTACCAGCGCTGCTATTACCTCTAGGTTCACACAAAGTCTTCAGGAAGTTTGGTAGTATAGCATTAAAATGCAAAAAAAATGCAACTAAATATTCATTAAATAACTAAGGCAAATAAAGTGACAGAAGTTAGAGATACTATTCAAGGAAAGTAGCCCTTGAAATGAATTTGAATTCATTTGATATACAGTGATTTCAAGACAATGCAACCTGAAAGGCTTCATTGTCAACAACCAAAACAGCAGCTTTAATATTACGGTAATGAATACAGGAACGGATACTTTTACATCACAATATATGGAGTGGTTAGCACATTAATAATCATCTTTCAAACATGAAACTCACAGTTAGGAAATACAGTTGCAATAGCACAATTATACTGCTCTCAGCACATACCCTGAAGCAAAGAAAACAAATTGGCTGCTTTTCATTAAGGGAGTTTAGCAAACATCTCTAAAGACAATGTTTTCTTTCCAGAAAAAAATCCCAGGAGGCATTTAAGAATCTCTTTACTGAGGTAAACCTGGTACATGAATATATTCAGACTACAAAATACAAACAGTAATTTTCCAGTACATAGCACCTTCTAATTTTTCAGTAAGACAATCTACATCTAAGTCAAATATTAACAGTTTCTTTACATTCTTGTTTTAAAGTAAAATACTAATCCTCCATACATGCATGCTTAGTTTAATTCAGAGGGATCACTTGTATAAGTAAAACTAAGCTGCTAGTATCAGAACTGGAATCATAAAAGACAAAAATTACTTGCAAGCACCAAATTAAAATTTTTCTTTTAGGAAAGATCTCTTTTAGGATATTAAGGCAGGAAAAAATATTCTAAAAGAGGTAACTCCTCTAGAAGTAGGCACACTGAAATACTGCACGTATGTTTTATGCAATTACATATTCTGATTATATGTTTTTAATACATAAAGTCAACAGCAGACATCGCATCTTCATTAGGTACATTTTTAGACCAAAAGTTTCTCCATCAGAAACTACACTTACTCTAGATCAGCTGTAGTCATTTATTATTATTTATTCACGCTCAAGATCGGTACATCCCTAAGAGTAAAAAGTCAAAGGAGGCAGGAGACCTGCATGGATAAGCAAGGAACTACCGGAAAAACTCAAATGGAAGAAAGTAGTTTATAGAATGTAGAAAAAACAACTTGAAAGGAATATAGGAACATCAGAGTATGCAGGGATGCAACGAGGAAAGCTAAGGCCCACCTGGAATTAAATCTGGCAAGGACAACAAGAAGGACTTCAAGTACATCAGGAGCAAAAGGAAGACTAGAAGAAATGCAGGCCCATTGCTGAATGAGGTGGGTGCCCTGGTGATGGAAGGCACAGAGAAGATGGAGTTACTGGATGCCTTCTTTGATTCAGTCTTTACTGCTAAGGCTGGCCCTCACAAGTCCCAGACCTTGGAGGCAGGGGAGAAAGTCTGGAGAAAGGAAGACTTCCACTTTGTTGAGGAGGATTGGGTTAGAGATTGTTAAGGGTCGAGGGACCGATATACC
>NW_010418166.1:0-5578 GCF_000710305.1 Buceros rhinoceros silvestris | reverse complement strand
TGCAAAGAATAGTATGAAGGGCTTCTACAGGCGTGTCATTTAGAAAAGGAACGTCGAAGAAAGCATAACCCTTCTGATGAGCAAGACTGGCAAGCTGGTAACAACAGGCAAGGAGGAGACTGTTTTTTTTGCCTCAGCCTTCACTGATAACATCTCTCCTCACACTTTCTAAGGTGACTGACTGCAAGACAGAGATCAAAGGTAATAGAAGATCAGGTTTGTGATCAGGTTCACCCGATGAGATGCATCCCAGAGGGAATTGGCTGATGTTGAGCCACTCTCCAGGATATCTGAAAAGTTCTGACCATTAGATGAAATCCCTGGGAACTGGGAAAAGGGAAACATTGCACTGCAGTGGGTTAAGATGGTGCCAGCGGGGGGGGGGGGGAAACCTCAGTCTCCCCCCTTTTCTTTCCCTTGCAGCATGTGAAAAGTTTTCTCAGGACTTTTGGGAAGAGAAGCCACAACCCTCTTGTTCCCCGATTGGGAACCGAGACTTTTCAGACACGCCTCAGCAAATAAGCCTATAAAAAGCGGAGTTTTCAACACGCCCTGGCGCGCATATTTGAGGTTTCGGAACAGGATCCAGAGAGAGATTTCTAACTCAGAGAGAACAAAATGCCTCTTGTCTCCATGCAGCAGTAAAAAGATTTCTTTCTCAAGTACTTTCCTGTTTGCCTCAAGGGGGTGGAAAGGGGTACACGAGGTGACCCCACCTCTACATCGAGAGAGACCCACTGCCACGGGACGCAAGACGGACCGTCCCCCCTAAGTCGGTGAGGAAAGCTGACCTGACCCAGGCATCGCTGTTCTACGGAGGGACGCATGAACACCCAGGAAGAAGATATGACAGGGTCTTCTACAACTGGTAAGAGGAAAGATTTTTTGCAGAAGGTAGCTTGGACAGTTTGTTTCTGGACTGGAACCTGGACGTTAAAGACTCTCTTGCGATTCTCCTTTCCCCCACCACCTCCCACCCCCTTCGGGCTGGCAGCCAGGTGGCGGGTTCTTTGTTTAAGCAGGGATGTTGATTCAATGTGGGGGAAGGGAATGTATCTGTATATATCTATTTATGTATTTATTAATCTCTCTCATCTCTCCTTTCAACCGGTCCTGTTTAACTTTAAATGATTGATTTCAGGTTTTACCTGTGTTTAGCATTAAACCACTGCTGTTCCACCCCCTTTAATTTGAAACCTGCTTCACTTGTGGTTTTTTTCCTTGCCTCAACAAAGCCCAAAACAAGCCTTAACGAGTCACTTAAATCCTTTTGTATAGTCTTTAGTAGGTTTACATTTTCCCCGGAGCTACAGAAGTCGAAAAAGATAAGAAACCCTTTTCAGAGTTAACAGCCTTTAAATTTCAAACCACCACATTGCACCCATTTTTAAAAAGAGTGGAAAGGAGGCATCTGGGAGCTACTGACCTGTCGGCCTCACCTCTGTGCCTGGGAAGATCATGGAACAGATCCTCCTGGAAGCTATACTAAGGCACATGGGGGACAGGGACGTGATTCACGACAGCCAGCATGGCTTCACCAAAAGCAAATTCTGCCTTACCAAACGAGTGGCCTGCTATGATGAAGTGACTCCAGTGGTGGACAGGGGAAGAGCTGTGGATGTCATCTATCTGGGCTTCTGTAAAGCCTTTAACATAATTCCCTGCAACATTTTTCTCTCTAAATTGGAGAGATACGGATTTGACTGCTGGTGGATTTGACATGGGTGGACTGCTTGGTGGAAAGCAAATTGCTTGGATGGTCACAACCAGAAGGTAGTGGTCAATGGCCTGATGTCTAGATGGAGACTGGTGATAAGTGGTGTCCCTCAGGGGTCCGTACAGGGACAAATGCTGGTTCATATCTTCATCAATGATATAGAGATTTCGAGTGCACCCTCAGCAAGTTTGCAGATTACACCAAGCTGAGTGGTGCAGTTGATGTGCCTGAGGGGCAGGATGCCATTCAGAGGGACCTGGACAAGCCAGAAAAGTGAGCCCATGTGAATGAACCTCATGAGATTCAACAAAGCCAAGTGCAAGGTCCTACGCTTGGGTCGGGGCAATCCTCAGCTGAGGGATGATGGGATTGAGAGCAGCCTTGAGGAGAAGGACTTGGGAGTACTGGCGGATGAAAAGCTGGACATCAATCAGCTCGCAGCCCAGAAAGCCAACTGTATCCCAGGCTGCATCAAAAGAAGTATGGCCAGCTATTTAAAGGAAGTGATTCTCCCCCACTACTCCACTCTGGTGAGACTTCACTGGAGTACTGTGTCCAGCTCTGGAGTCCTCAGCACAAGGGCATGAACCTGTGGGAGAGGGTCTAGAGGAGAGCCTCAAAAATTATCAGAGGCTGGGGCATCTGTGCTATGAGGACAGGTTGAGAGAGCTGGGGTTATTCAGCCTGGAGAAGAGAAGGTTCCTGGAACACCTTACTGTGGCCTTTCAATACTTTAAAATGGGCCTATAAGAAAGATGCAGACAGTCTTTTCAGCAAGGTCTGTTGCAACAGGACAAGGGATAACGGTTTTAAATTAAAAGGGGAGATTTAGACTAGATATAAGGAAGAAATTTTTTCCAGTGAGTGTGGTGAAACACTGGCACAGGTTGCCCAGTGAGGTGGTAGGTGCCCCATCCCTGGAAACATGCAGATTGGCTCTGAGAAACCTGATCCAGTTGAAGATGCCCCTGCTCACTGCAGGAGAAGTTGGACTAAATGACCTTTGAAGGTCCCTCCAACCCAAAGCATTCTGTGAGTCTATAAAATCTCTTTTCAGGACAGAACAACCACTAATTTTTCAGTCCTTATTTAGCACGAATATATATTTAAGCCTGCCCTCAATAATGGGTTTTCTCAGTGGTGAAAGCATGTGTTAATCTGCATAGCCTCTGAAATTATTTTAAATCTACGATTAACACCTAAAAATTATTTTTGTAGTTACTGATACTGTCAAATGCATTGGAAATATTAGTTTAATTTAATGGGATTTTACATGCAGGAAAGTCTTCTTTGAGGCTGATGTATTCATCTATTTTCTTAAATCTAGGAAGAATAGGGGTTATCTTAAAATACAAGAGAGATGAAAAGTAATTACTCTGAAAAGAATTATATGACATCTGAATTCTAATTCTGCAAATTTTCTGACTTCTACAATATTTTAATCTTCTAGAAATGTGGAAAACAGGATTGTAATAGTCTTTATGCAGAAGGATCCTAACAGAACTAACTCGTTCTGGGATTTCCTTTATTTACTCCAAAGTATACTAGGTATTTTGAAGTCAATGATTTAGCAGTGCATGGGTGAAAGCACTCAGTCTGTGTTCAGCAGTTACATTTTTATACAACCTTCAGGGTAACAGTAACAAAAAGCGAGGAGAACATTCACGGAGAGAGAATGAGGTTTACCAAACCACAGGACCCACACACTGCTTAAATTCTAGGCGTTTTTGTTAATTGAATATTGATGCTGTGGCAAATACCATCCCTTACAGTAGAAATTCATGTCACTATGCATTTTCACTCTCTCCCAAAATATTTGAAAATTTGTGAATGTACTGGGAAATCTATTGATTATTTTTTGTTTGATCTTGCTTCATGTCTGTTACTTCTTTCCTAAAATGGTTTTGAAGTGTCTGATTCGGAGTTGCTTTTCTATGGGTGCAGATTCAGCTATATATTGCAAATAATTTTTTAGGCAGTGCTATGAGGTTTTTTTTATGTTGCTGACTTGTGAATTTATACTTTGGAATTGTGTCAGTTGTGACATATACTTTGTGAAGAGCACCTCGTGTGATTCTAGAAAAGTAAAAAAAAAAATCCCCTTCTTCTGCAGATGAGATGCAAAGGGTGTTTACAATAATCAGCAACTACCAAATGACAGGCTGCAGGCTGGCAGGCTGCTTCTTTAATCCAGTTTCATTTGCTAGTGCATCACTTGATCATCTTGTTCAGTGAATGTAGTGACTTGAATGTCATATCACCCAGCCGTTAGTGGTGGCTGTAGTGTTCCTACAATAGTATGTTACTGAGACATTTTTACATACATAATTCCATTTCTTTCCTGTATTTTTCTTTGCTATAGCTATCACTGAGATGATCAGTTTGGACCCATTCGTCTTTCTGCTCTTCTCCTGCTTTGTACTTTGCTTAGGAAACATTTCTTCTTTCGTCCTTTTGGTCAAAACGAGGTGGTGCAATGTAAGCTGACTGCTGTTTATTCCACGGTGAACTCTAAGGTGCTCCGTGTCTTCATCACATTTGTAAATTTGTTTGGTATACCACCCTAATGATTGTGTGATTTCCTCAAAGTCATTACAATTTTGGTCAACTTCCGTACCTTTTTGATACTCTGTGTATTCCCTGCAGTGATGATGTTCGCATTATGCATATCTCCCCTGCATCCTGTGGCTGCTGTGTCTGCACAGCTGGCCCCACCTGACCCTTGGCCTACCATGTCAGAGTTCTTGCCAAGCTCCATCTGTATTGCCTCAGAGGACAGATGTCGAATTGTGCACCTGCTCCTATTTTGAATATCTGAAGCATAAACTGAATCCTTTTTTTTTTTTTTTGCTTTCTGTTTTTGTTGTTGTTGTTTTGTTTTTGCATTTAAAGTAGAAATAATTCTGGATATTGCTCACTGTGCCTTTTTCAAGAAATGATTCATACTTACGCTACTGTACTGTATCATCAGCTATACTGTTGACAGCTATTTGGGTGATGTAGTTTGAATTTCAAATTTTATCTACACTAAACATTTGTTGATGTAAACATCACCCCTCTCCTGCTCTAACCCACCCACTGGTATAATTCTGTGCAATCTTAGCCCTGGCTGACTTTCTGGCAGCACCTCTGCCATGTCCTCTTGACCCTACAGCTCTCTGGAAGGGTGTCAGTGTTCACAGTTGTCTGTGTATTGGGGCCGAACTGTAATTCTTGCCAAACAGCGTCTCCCTATGTTCAGTTTTTTCTGGAATGTTTGCTTGAGTACCTTTTATTTTCAGTTAGGAACTTGTTTTATTTCAATTCTAGAGAACTATTGATTAATCACTTGTTAATTATCATTGATTAATCAGTGATAATTAATCAGGTCATAGCATGCCTTTAAATGTTAATAATTTGCATACATGAATATTTAGACTTTCAGTATTTTATATTATTTTATTATCTGATATCTAGAGTAGATTTATTATCTGTGGTCTTTACTTTTAATTCATATAACTTGTACACTGTTTTTTCTCTAATACATATAATTTAAAATCGTTAATCTGTATCTTTTTAATTAATTCTGTGTCAATTTCTTTTTGAGCTGCAGTGCTGATATTTTTGAAGTGAAACTGCTTTATTTCTTTTTCTTTTTTGTTCTTTTTTTTCTTCCCTGTGCTGCTTAGCATCTTGTGTTTGGCTTGACCCATGGATCAACCCTAGCAGCCCAGTTTTCTGAGGGACTCCCCTTTTCCTCTTTGCAACTTCTAAAGAAAGCATGCTGAGAAGTAGATGTTTGCCTTTTGACAAAATACAGTGTTAACATTTAGGCTGTGAACTTCTTTCACAATAAATACAACTTCATTCTATTTGCTACTT
>NW_010418165.1:19581-19953 GCF_000710305.1 Buceros rhinoceros silvestris | reverse complement strand
CTGCTCCAGCCCGGAATTGTGTTCCTTTGCTCTGCCCAGTCCTTAAGCTACAGCTACATGGTGTCACCTGCTCGTGGTGACATTTAGGAGTCTGTCTGCTGTGAGCCACGGCCGCTCTTGATGTCCAAAGAGGGTTTCTCTGAAGCTGAAGTACGGGACTGTCCGTGGCCACACGCAGGACTCATCTCTGGCACTGTAAAACCGCTGGGGGCTGGAGTGGCCAGTGGCACCTACAGATTAGTGCAGCAGTGCCAGTGCGGAGGGGCCAGAGACCAAACTCCTTCTGCCGCGCAGCAGGAACTGTTCACGCCAGAGGACTGAGTTTCAGTGTCCTGCGCCCGCAGTGTGAGGGCTCCTGGGGGAGGATGGCCC
>NW_010418165.1:19140-19448 GCF_000710305.1 Buceros rhinoceros silvestris | reverse complement strand
AGGGCTCCTGGGGGAGGCTGCCCTTTGCCGCCTTTTCCCTGTTCCGAGCGTGTCTCTGCGGCAGAAAACAGCTGAAATGAAGTTGGTCCTAACAGAGAAAATGACTCCTCGCGTTTTAGCGTGGGGTGTGATCGCTGGGAGCGCTGGGTGAGGCGGTCCCCTCCACCGAATATGAAGAGCAAAGACAAACCCCCGTCCTTTGGGTTGTCTGGTTCTGTCTAGACTGACCTACTCGGTCTGATTCTGGTTTCGATTATCCCCAAACGGGGCAGTGGAGGCACAGGGGTAGCCCTCAGGTGACACACAGG
>NW_010418165.1:18516-18870 GCF_000710305.1 Buceros rhinoceros silvestris | reverse complement strand
AGGCCGCTGCCTGCAGGGAGGGGCTCCCTGGGAACTGACTCATCAGCTAACGCTGGAAATAATCCTCAGGAAAAAGGTCCCTCCAGGGAAAAACAGGGTATAGAAAAGCGGCCTATTTTTGTAGGTGACATAATACCCATTGTGGAGCCGCGCGGCATCGGTCCCTGGTGCTCGGTGGGGCTGGAGCTGGATCGGCGGCACGGGGCGGCTGCAGTGGCCAGGCCCAGCCAGCGGTGACATGGCGGGGGGGACACAGGCGCGGAAAGCGCTGACTGTCCCGCACATTCACCACCGACAATGCTGCTGCCTCTGTGTGTGCCGCGGGTCCCCCAGCTGACGCGGGTGGCAACCGGG
>NW_010418165.1:17931-18324 GCF_000710305.1 Buceros rhinoceros silvestris | reverse complement strand
CTGCCCGGTCTGAGGGAGGCTGCGGGGGGAGCCGGTATGGCAGAGCGTCGCTTGGGTCCAGCCTGAGGCCTCGGCACCTCCCGTGGGCAGCAAGCGGAGCGTGGCCCAACGAGGCGTAAGTTCTGCTGCTGCTGCGTAGGACTCTGTGAGCAGCTTCATGTCCATCCTGAGGTTAAAGAGAGCAGGAGAGGGGCTGTGCCTTCCCCAGTTTCCCAGAGCAGTGTGTACCCTCACTTTTTTACCCGTAAAGCCTTATGTAACACCGCGTGTTTGGGCGCCACTTGCCAGGACCGTTTTGCAGGGGATGTGCTGGGGCACGTCCCGCAGCTGGAAGTCAATGGGTGGAGGGTGGCAGAGGAGAGAGCTGCCGGGAGGGCGCCGGGGGGGGTGCTT
>NW_010418165.1:12389-17821 GCF_000710305.1 Buceros rhinoceros silvestris | reverse complement strand
TGGAGGGTGTCAGAGGTGAGAGCTTCTGGCAGGCGGCCGTGGGGGCTGCTTCGTTTCAGGGGTGAATTGTGTGGTTCCCTCTGGGTTAAACGTGTCGCGAGACGCGGTTCACACAGTGTCACCTGTGCACCGACTGTGAACATTCACACATGTGGGAATCTGCATTTTTGACCCAGAAGTTTTAACTACTGAACCCAGATTTCCACCAAGTATCGAAATCCGGCTCTCATAGTCCTGGAAAAAAAACCCCAAGGGTTGGCAAAAGGTCTGAACTTGCCAGCTGAGCTTTCCTGCGTGCGGCTGTCGGAGCAGCCCTCCCTCAGTGCCCACAGCTGTGCCCAGGTGGGTCCCTTCTCTCCGGCAGCTTCCCGAGCTGTTTACTCAAGGTTTCTGTTTTTTCCTCTCAGTACTGGCGGGGCCGTTAGCCCTACGGTGGAGAGGAGGCGGTTGTAGTTTCAGAGCTGTGCATTCCTCGCTGAGCCGTGCCTGTGTTTGCATGCACAGCCATCGCCTCCCCTCCAACTATTTTAATCATTTCAGGGAGGGTGGGTCACAGGCGTTTGGCTTCCCGAGCTGTTTACTCAAGGTTTCTGTTTTTTCCTCTCAGTACTGGCGGGGCCGTTAGCCCTACGGTGGAGAGGAGGCGGTTGTAGTTTCAGAGCTGTGCATTCCTCGCTGAGCCGTGCCTGTGTTTGCATGCACAGCCATCGCCTCCCCTCCAACTATTTTAATCATTTCAGGGAGGGTGGGTCACAGGCGTTTGGCAGCGGGGCCCTTTGCAGCCGAGGTGGAGTCAGCCAATGACCTGCAAGCCTGGAAAATTTTGCAGGGCAGTTTCCCGGGCCGGCTTTGCAGCGCTGTGCCATTTGAATTTCAGCACAGACACCCGCACGCTGTGCTCTCCGCTCCTGGCGCGTCTCCCAGCACAGAGTTTAGCTGAGGCTCGGGTTTAGTTTCCCCTCCTCTCTCTCCCTGCAGCCGCCGCCTCTCCGGGCTCTGTGGGCCAGGACTCCCGGGTGATCATGGAGGACACTACCCTGCAAATCATCGAACCACCCACCGCTTCTGAGGCCTCGGAGGAGCAAGCGCCCGAGGAACCCATCAAAGCCGACCAGATCAACGGTGTGATGGTGCTGACCCTTCTGGACAAGATCATTGGGGCAGTGGATCAGATCCAGCTGACCCAAACGCAGCTGGAGGAGAGGCAGCAGGAGATGGATAGTGCAGTGACCAGCATCCAGGGAGAGCTCACCAAGCTGACGAAGGCGCACACCACCACCAGCAACACCGTCAACAAGATGCTGGAGAAAGTGCGCAAGGTGAGCGTCAACGTGAAAACCGTCCGGCAGAACCTGGAGAAGCAAGCGGGGCAGATAAAGAAGCTGGAGGCCAACGAAGCGGAGCTCCTGAAGCGCAGAAACTTCAAAGTCATGATCTACCAGGTAAGGAGCAGTTTCACGACCGTGTTCCGTCCTGTCAGCGGGTGTTGTCGTTGCTAAGGGTCCTGCCACACCACACGGTCGGTCCTTTGCTCTCCCAAACTCCCCTGGCTGGCCGGGTGTCCAAACTGAGGTGGGTCCGAAGCAGCTCCCTCATCCATGATTTAACATTGTCTGTGTGTTGTGAGTCAATGTTTAACAGGAATTTGAATGGAGATAGTGAGAACGGCCCTGAACCTCATTGCCATGGACCAGCAGTATCAAAATAACCTGATTTTACTGCTTAGCTAAAAAAAGAACAGGAATGCAGGGGGTTCTGGAAGGGGAATTGTAAATCTGGCCGCCAACGTCCTTCCTATGAGAGGCAACGTGTGTTTTGCTACGTGGAGAGTGGAAACATTTCAGATCTGTGACATGCTTCTGCTAACAAGAGACAGTAACCCCAGCGCTGGGGTTAATCTCCCTGACTGGGGCAGATGGAGACATCAGGGGAAATGCCGCGCAGCTCCCGGGGCCCGTTAGCTCTCATTAGCGCCCAGGGCTGCCTTCGCCCTTGCGCTCCCGTGGATTTCCACGCCCTTTCATTCTGCATCCTGCCAGTCTTTAATCTCCTGGTTGTCTGGATTCACTGACAGCTTTGGTTTGCTTGATGTTTGACCCCTGTGCCAAGCGCTGGTCTTTTCCGTTAATGTGAAACAAAAGAAGGAGAGGAACGTGCTTCTGCCCGTTCGCCGGCCTGGAGTTGTCTTCCGTGTTGGAGCAAACTCTTAACTAGGCCAGGAAGAAAAGCGAGTGAAATAGTTAATGACTCTGTCAGGAGACTCTGGGTTAATAATGGGCAGCAACAGGGACAAACAGAGAAATGTCCAGTGCTGATCACAGGGAGAGAGAGAAGACAGAAAAACAGGGAGAACGCCGCTTGCTGCAGGGTTTGGAGGGGGAGCTGATCGTAAGAGGCTCAGGAATCCAGCAGCGTGGGGGCCCATCTGATTCAGAGCTCAAGCATTCGTACTTCCACCAGGCCCGGAAGGCCCCTGAAAGGCTGAAATGCTGGAGCCCGTTTGGGTGACACGGGCGCCTGGAGCAGTTGTCGGTGTATCCCAAACGCTCTGTGTCAGGCCCTTGGGGGAGGATGGATCTGTCCATGGAGAACCGAACTAGAACTAGAAGTAGAACCTGCGGAAGGAGCAGACACGGAGAGTGAGGAGAGCGGAGGGAACCGTTGAATCAGAGCGTTCCTCGTGGGTGATGGCAGTAGGTGGGAAGGTGGCAGCTCCTGGGTCCTTCGGGGCATCCCGAACACTGGCAGGTTGTCTCTGTGAGCTGGTCGTTTTGCTTTGGAATATCACCTGAGTTTCTCTTTGAGTATGAAAGAGCAAAACTGCTTCTAAAGGAGATGGGGGCAATGCTCTGGCTGTGTGATGGGGACAGAACAGGCTCTGAGAGAATCAGCTGGTGAGGGCTATGTCAATCGTTAAGATATTAGGGGGAAAAGAGCATTATTGGTAATTCAGAACCATTCCCCAGCGCGGAGTTCAGCGTGATTTGACTGTGAGGCCGCAGAGCACCCGTGGATGCTCGTGGTCCTCTGCAGCGCTGCTCTTTGCTGCCTACAATGGGGAGGGATTTTTGGTCAACAGCGCCTGATTCTGTCGGTCCACGGGCTGTCCCAGGGCTACGCTGGTGGTTATGTCTCACCTGGGAAATGGAGTTGCTGAATAGCTGCATGATTCTGCAGAGCGCACGCCTTGAACACGTCACCGGGTAATTTTCAGCGTACAGAAACCCGAATCGTGTGGTTTGGTGTTGGGAAAAACAACCTGTGGTGCACGGGAGCCTCTCTGCTCTGTGGAGACCTTCGATCTGCAGAAGTTAAAACGTTCTGGGGATCTCAGAGGTTTCACTTTTGGCTTTGGGGGTTTTTATTCTGCTTTGTTTCTTTCTGGGAGGGATTTCAGAGTTTGTGTCTTATTGTGATTATGGGATGTCATTCCTCAGAAATTCCTCCCCACGCCAGCTGGGGGACGGCACTGCAGGTCTGCAAAACCAGCTTACGATTACAAACCCAGAAATGGGTTACAGTGCTGTGCATTCCCACGAAAGTTTGATCACAGCCAGTAATTCCGGGCACATCGGTGACACGAGTGGCACTTGGTCTGGGGTGACGCAAACCTGACGGCACCAGCGTGTTTCCCCAGCCCAGGCAGCGCAGGAGCGCGGTGTCTGTGTGCTCTTCTCCCACCGAGGGGGACGAGCAGCCGCTTTGCTGATGCTGAACCATGCTGGCTGCTGCCAGAAGCCGTGTCGGTTCCGCGGGATTACCCGTTTACTAATGTCCTTCTGTGTGTCAGTATTTAACAATGAATACTGGCATCATGAAATTTAAAAAATGTGTTGGGAGTCTGTAAAACCAAACCCTGGTGATGGGCTCCAGCCTGGGAGTTCAAATGAGGAAAACTTGCTGTGTTTTCCTAACGGCGGCTGTCATTAAAAAAAACAACTTCAAAATACCTTTTTTCTAATTCAGTGTTTCTCTGCTCAAGACCCAGCACCTCTCAGTTTATCTGAGGTGATCTCTGGATAATATAATTAATTCTGCCATGATGAGCAACGTTATTACCACTTTCTAACTCAGAAAAACCTGCAACTAACTCTCCTGTGCAACAGCATTTTCAGTTGCTGTGGCTAAAAATGCAAAGATTTATGAGTCTTTTCTTTTGGAGAACAAGAGATAACCCGTCCTAAGAGAGAGACCAGCAGTGGCTGCTTCCAGGCCAGGCCTGAGCAGGATGGTGGTTGTGCTCTGCAGGGGCTGGATACACGTCCTGCGGTGCGGAGGAATAGAAGGAGATAAAGATAAAGCAGTTACAGATGTTTGGTGATTCTCGCAGCGCTGGACGCCGTCTCCAGCAGTTACAGAGGGACTGTTTCAGGAGAGCAAACCAGGCCTTTTGGCTCCTCGGGAGGAGGTTGGAGCACACGTGAGAGCCGTGTTTTGGCAGCTGGTGGATTAGGAGAGGAAAATCAGGTTTTATTCAGGGAAAGGCTGATCTGCTGAGGTGAGCTAGAGCAAAGCTGCCCGTGTGGTTTCAGGCTGTGGGGGACAGTGAAAACACTCCTGCTGGGGCTGGCCGAGGGCGAGGCGCTGGGCAGGGCAGTTACAGGCCGTTCCTTGCGGTCGCATATGTCCTCACGCGTGCTTCTCACTCCTGCAGTCCCTCAGATACCCTTTTCCCTGATGTCACCAGGAGCTGCTCTGGTTTCTACCGAGGTGAGAGTTTGGGGATTGGCTTCACGTAGGGGATTAGACTGATTCTTGAGAATAAAAATTGAAAAACCCCAACTCCTCCAAACTACCACATCTTTTTGGTTTGACGCACAGCAGAGGTGACATTGTGACAAGCTGCTGTGGAACCGGCAGTTCCGTGCTCGTCCCACATGGTTCTGGCTCTGCGGAGAAGCCCGGTGGCAGATGGCTACGCGCAGTGCAGGCAGCCCACAGGAACAGAGCTCCTCAGTGCTGCCTTTGTGCGCCTGTCCCGGGCTCCCTCTTTCAGAGAAATCAGGACACCAGCAAATGTGGTGACATGCCTGCAGACAAATGGGCTGGAGCCACTTCATCCCAGACCTCCCAGGTTTAGGCAACAAGAGGCTGGGGCTGGCTCCAGCAGTTCAGGAGTAAATAATGGGTGTCCCATGCAAAACGCTGCTGCCCTAAAGCCATTCATCGAAGAACAGCGCATGTCAGCGCTGACGTCAGCACAGCCCTTCTCCTCCAAACACTTTTTGACAACTAAACTTATTCCTGCGGGTGTCAGAGCCCCAATTGTCTTACAGTCAGCACACGGACCCAGTATTGAATTTCTAACGTGTGCTGGTCCTTTATTTTGAGGCTCACGTGGGCGCCGAGCTCGGGCCGTCTGGCTCGTGATGCTCGTGATTGCTGGAAAGAGCAGCCTGTGCGGTGGGGGTGCGGGCGGGCTGCTCCCCCGC
>NW_010418165.1:11769-12279 GCF_000710305.1 Buceros rhinoceros silvestris | reverse complement strand
TGGTGGTGCGGGCGGGCTGCTCCCCCGCTGCCGAGCTCGGGGCTCCCGTGGGGCTCCTCTGCTCTTGGGGTGATTCCGGAGGCTGCTCGGAGCCCTGTGAGACATTGGGGTGTCTCTGGGAAGGGCTGGGCAGCTACGAGAGCGGGGCGGAATGTGAATCTCGGCTGTAGAGTGTGTAGGGTGGGTAGGGCTGGACAAGGAAGTATAAATAGCACAGCTCGGCTTTTGTGCTTCGAGTGGGCCTTATACGGACGAGAGCAACCAGGCTGTTGGTCGTGGGGAGGAGGGTGCGTTTCAATCCCACATGTGAGCACGACAGCTTCAGAGGCCAGACCTGACCTGCCTCGTTTTTAGGTCTGCGCTCCTCAAAAGAGAGCGTGGGAAAGCACACGAGCTCCGGGGCTGGTGAGCAGCACAGGGCGTATGAAGCCTTGTACCGCAGCCACCGCTCCCACCACCCCGGGGCTGCCGCCTCTCTCCGCCACCTAAGCAGCATGTCAGCTGCCCCGC
>NW_010418165.1:7655-11747 GCF_000710305.1 Buceros rhinoceros silvestris | reverse complement strand
CCCACCACCCCGGGGCTGCAGCCTCTCTCCGCCACCTAAGCAGTATGTCAGCTGCCCCGAGCTACGGTTTAGCGTCGAATTAATCATTCTGAAACAAAAACTTCGTGAGACTAACGCCAGCAGAGGCTCATGAGAGCCAGTGCTATCTGCAGGCCCAGCGCTGGCTGGAGTGCTCCAGTTTCCAGTGAGATCGTGGCTCATTTTCCCATTCTTCAGCCAGATAGGAGCCCTCAGCGAAAATAAATTAACCCATCGCAGACACACAGCAGGAAAGACTCTCCAAGGCTCCATGTAACCAAGTCTGAAGGCTTCATGTAACCAAAGAATTCAGGAGCCAAGCCAGTGCTCGGCCCGTGCCTCTCAGGGAAGGGCAGTCCCGTTGCTCTCCGGTGCGCCCTGGGTGGGGATCTGAGCAGTGGGTGGTCAGAGCTGGTTGGTGTGTAGGTGCTGCAGAACGCGAGAAGGGCGTGACCATCACGGGAGAAGCGGTTCTCCTGCACGTTCTCTCTGCTTCCCCTATTTCATGTAAAAGCAAGTGCTCCGCAGTGCCTGTGTATCCCTCAGCGTTGCTCACAGGCAGGCCCCAGCTGCTGCAGGTGACTCACCACCCGCTGTCACCCGTCCCCGCTCCGGGCCAGGCACATGGTTTCTGCTGGGCTGGCGGGTGGGAGCTGTGAGCTGCCACGCTCCGGCTAACCCAGCCTTTTTCCAGAGAACTCACTGCCTGACCCAGGCATGGACCCAGTGACCTGAGGGCAGCTCCTGCAGCTTCTCTGGAGCGGCTTCGTGCTGCACCACCCAGCAGAGCGACGCGCTGTCACTCAGCAGAGTGATGTGCTGTCACCCAGCAGAGTGACACATCTCGGTGATGGGCAGAGAACTGCAGTCTCCACTTTCTGACGCACCGTGGACGGTCTGTGGCCCACGTAAAGCATGGCAGTGACTCGTCAGCTTCTCGGCACCACACTCGGCCCCTTTTATCCCATTTGGGATAACACTGTCCTCGTGATTCTGCAAGATTTTCTACAGCTTACAAAGTACCTGGAGAATGGTGGGTCTGCTGTCCAGCTGCAAGAGAAGACAAAGACCAGAAACAAAGGTGCTCGGTGTCAGTGAGGGAAACTCAAATATTTGAAACAAAGAGCCTCAGGATGTTTAGTCTCTAGCTTTATGTGAGGATGCAAATGTCAGGATCCGCACATCACCTGTATGGCAAACGCCAGCTTTGCCGCTTTCTGCTCTGAAATAGCTCTGGGGTTATTAATCAGCTGAGGCAGGTTTATCCGGAGGAGCAGTGCTGAGAGTGGAGCCTGTTTTCCAAAAGGCTGATGAGAGGATCAACACTTTCTTCTGCTGTCAGAGGAGAAAAAAAAAAAAAGCTTTTCTCTCTGCAGTCTGTTTACTTCAGTGTTTCCTACGGGCCTGCCTTTCTTCTGACTCACGGTTAGGCAAAAGCAGCCTCCTCCTCCTCCTCTCCCCGCACCGCTCTCCCTGGCTTTCAGCGTTGGGGTTGGACTCGCTGCAGAGCCGGTACCAGGCTGCTCGTTCTCACCGGCTCGGGAGGAGGATTCGGCCTTGTAGGACATAGTGGAACCAGACGCGCCTGGCAGACCGAGGTGCCAAGCAGGTTGCACAACACAAAGCACAGAGGGTGAAGGAGTCTGCTGGTCAGGGAGATCTGCTGGAGGACCCACTAGCTTATCCCTCCAACATCTACCTGATCCCAGCCTGGTTTGCTTCTCCCGCTCCTGTGTCAGACCCTGTCCCGTGTCTCAGCGGTATTCTTGGTGATTTCTCTCTGCAGGGTCCATCTCTCTAAGGACTCAGGGTGTCTCTGACTACAAGCCTCTTGGCTCTGTTGCAGACAAAACCCGTCCAGCTTTTGGAACGTAAGGGGCGAGGCCTCGCCTGATGTTGTGGTGAGCACATTTGCCGTGTCGTGGGGTACAGATGTCTGTGAGCTGCTGGGTGTTGTCCGGCGGTGCTGTAGGGTATGGTCAGTGCGCTGACACCACTGGTGGACACAGTTCTGGAATCACAGCCGGCCTCTTCGATCTCTCCAGCCTGTGCGTGTGAGTTGTAAACACAGGGCTGTAGAATCACCCTCTTTTTGTAGTCTCACACATACAAGCAAACTCTGCTGTCAGCTACAGCACAGAAACCGGAGGTGCCTCCAGAGTGGCTGGCATTGGATCCCTCTGGGAACAGCGGTGTGGGAGGAGAGCAGAATCTGACCCTATGCAGTGTTTGGTGCAAACGTGCCTGAAACCATCGAGGGGATCCTGCCTCTCCTAGGATCTGCCGTACATTAGAGAAGGACACTCTCTCTCTAAGAAATCTTTGCTGTCTTTTCTCTCAAATTTTGCTCCCTGGCTTCTCCCCTTACCGCAACCTCCCCTGTGCCTCTTCTCTCTGCCTGTCCCTGTGCTAACCCCGGTGACTCTGTTAGCGATGTTCCACATCAGATCGCAGTGGAACAGGTAAGTTTTTCCGCTGTGCTTCCTCTCCACCGGCCATTGAAATGCAGTTTTCCTCATCTTAGCCCGAGAAGATCCCGCGTGTGCGCTATGAGGCCTCACCAGGGACTGCCCTCTGAGCCGTTGCCAGGAGCTACGCCCGCGCTGCGGAACATGTCATGGCCCAAATCAGCAGAAGACGTGGAGGGGCCTTGATAGGAGCATCCCCTGAAGATCCTTTTGGACCTCTTCTGAAGCTCTGAACACTGCTGATTCTGAGCCTTTGCCCTCTGCCTGCTCATGGCTGCTGTGAGCCCGCAGACCTGCAAGGCTGATCCCAGCTGGCAGAAATGCCTCCGCTTGCTGACTAATCTGCTTGCTGCCGGTGCTGCCCTAGTTACCATGGAGGTGTCGAGCTATGATTTTCTCTCTTGCCGCCGTGGCTCTGCGCTGGGCGGGAGGAATTGCCGCATGGCTTGTACGAGGGCTGGCAGCCATGAGCTGCTGGCTCTGCTGGCCTCTGCTGTGACTGGGCAAGTCCTGCTTTCTGAGCCTTGGTTTCTGCGACACAGAGCCGGTAACACCTCCCTCCTCAGGCTTCTTGTGAGGTTGAGTTTATAGGTGTTTGTGAGCTGGTTTGAAGTTGCTGTTTGAAATAGGTAAAAACCAGGTAGAGCACAGACGGTGTGACGTGGAACTGCCCTTGTTCCAGGCAGGCACCGCAGCCCCCTAGCACCGGGAGTGGGGCTCCTGCACACAGGGACTGTTTATTTAACACTTATCTCATGCTACCAGGGCTGCTGCTGACAGCCGGGTGCCCCGTCAGCCTTCCTCTTATTGTGTGGCTGCTGAAGAAAATGCCCCAAGCCCCAGTTGCCTCCCTTCGGTTGGTCATGCAGCGGGGGGCCTACCGCTGTCCGGTGGGAACGGCCACGAGGACAGGACTGCCCTGATCCAGGCAGCGGGGGGCTCAGACCTGAGTCCCTGCGGGAAGCTGCCAGGGAATACACTTCCTTTTCAAGGAGAGCAACAGGGTTTTAAAAAGGCAGTTTTTTGTGACACAGCAGGTACAATCAGGAACAAAGCCTGTTCCAAGGAGGTGCTGCAGCAGGACACGCAGCCCTGCACAGGGCTCTTCAGCCCTGGAGCTCTGCTGGGCTGCGGGTGCTTGTCAGGTGAGTTGCTGCTGCTCAGGAAGGACCCAACGCTCCTTCCCGTGATGCTGGTGGAAGGTCAGCACAGAAAAGCATCCTCTGAGGACCGGCAGAGCACAACAGTTATTGCGGCAAGGGGAGAGCAGAGTTGCTGCTTCTCTGGCGGGGCTCCCGCTGACCTGGAAGCTGTTTTCTGCCCAGATGCTTTTCGTCCTCCCTCGCCCCCCTGGCCGGAGCCCCCTGCCCTGCCCTGGGTGGGCACAGGAGGTGCCACCAGCACCAGCAGCCCCGGGATGGGCCGTTCTGGGTCCCAGCAGAGCCCGGGGATGGGGGCTGGTTGTGGTCTGCATGTTACGGCTGCACGTCACCCAAACTCAACTGCTTGTGCTGTTGTGATTGTGTAAAAATAACTGAATGAAATGAATTGCAGATGTGATTCGCATGCGCATGTGGAACATCTTCCATTAAACCTTCGGACTCGC
>NW_010418165.1:7072-7497 GCF_000710305.1 Buceros rhinoceros silvestris | reverse complement strand
CAGGAAGAGCCACTTCAGGAGCACTCTCGGAGCCTGTCCCACCTTTTGGGAACCTTCCCCGGCTTTGCTGGTGATCCCGCAGTGCCCCGAGAGCTGAGCCAGGCTGGGAGTGCGGCTCAGCTTTGTGCCTCGTTGGCCTTTTATAGGACAGGGCAGTGTTTACCAGTGTTGTAGCAACCGGGCGGTGTGGACATGGCCGGGCGGTGACTCACTGCCAGGGAACTCGCCTTGGAAACACTGTCCGATAACGAGCCCGCTTCGTGCAGCGAGGCAGGGGCCGGCTGCCCGGCTGCTCCCGCAGCTCGGCATTGTTTGTGCAGGAGGAGAACAGAGCAGCCCACACCCGGCAGCTGGCAGCCAGCTGCCTCCAGCACGGGGTGCGGGCGCAGGGGCACCTCCGGCCGCCCACCAGGTCTGCAAAAGAC
>NW_010418165.1:6460-6885 GCF_000710305.1 Buceros rhinoceros silvestris | reverse complement strand
GGGCTCTGCCGGACCCAGTCCATCAGCTCTGCCGGTCCCAGTCCATCGGCTCTGCCAGTCGCTCTGCCAGTGGGAGGGAGCTCCCCAATTTAAACCCTTTCCTGGGGAGGTCCGTGCACGTCGGATGGTGAAACAAGCTGGGGGTGGCACACTGCAAATGGGTAAAAGAGAAATAGAGCCTGAGTGGGAGCTGAACCTTTGAGTGAAACATGTGGGGTGGCAGCGAGCGCAGCCCCCGCAGCCGCCACCGGGGCTGCTGCCGGTGTAGCTCTGCTTTGTGCACAGAGCAGAGAGTTTTCTTCTGCTGGTACAAAATCTTCTGGGAGTTCTTGTTTACCCGCTGTCTTTGTGCCAGCTGGACTCAGGCTGCCTCAGAGAACAGAACAGGTTTGCGCCTGCTGACTGGGAGCCAGGGGTTGATCACC
>NW_010418165.1:5877-6277 GCF_000710305.1 Buceros rhinoceros silvestris | reverse complement strand
CGCCCATTTCAAGGGTCAGTGTTTTCCCAGTACAAAGAGCAAGCTGGAATGCCTGGTGTTAAAAATGTGGCTCATCTGGGTGAGTCATGGGGGAAGTGAAGCGCATGGGCCATCGTGCCTGGCCCAGAGCAGGGATTTGTGTGGCAGCCACCCGTGGACCCGGGATGGTTCGCGATTGTTCCAGTGAGGGCCCATTGTCCTCCACCGCAGGCAGATGTGCTGTGTCTGTAGTCACGTTCTGCCCACGGGCAGCTCCCCTTCTCCCCAGGAGAACTCACTCTGGAGCAGGGAAGAGGAGACCCTCGGTGGTGTTTGGGCAATTCCAGGGCGTGTGTGGGGCGCTACACGCGGGGGATGCTCAGCAGCAATGTACTCGTCCCTGTTGAGAGGTGCCGGAGCT
>NW_010418165.1:5148-5748 GCF_000710305.1 Buceros rhinoceros silvestris | reverse complement strand
GCCGGAGGTGCTGGTGGTTCTCGCAGCAGCTGTCCTGTGCACAAGCTGGAGCAGGAGCCCTCCCTGGGTGCAGGTGGGCTCCCAGTCAGGAAGGGGACCCTTGGCAGCACGCTGAAAATCCACCAGCTGTCCTCCAGCTAGTATCTATGGCTCAGGTGAGCCGTTGGCCTGAGGAAGAGTCAGGGGGAAAAAATGCAGGAGTTATAGCAGGCGCAGGACAAGCAGACGCACTGTCCAGGGGCTCTCGGCCGGCCTGGCAGCCCTGCAGCGGGCACGTCACCCCGGTGACCCCTGTCCTGCAGAACAGGGCCGGGTGAAAGTTGCAAATGGTTTTCCAAGGGCAGCTGGAGAAAAGCTCTTGGGAACATCTCGAGGGGAAGGGTGGGATTGCAGACAGCCTCACTTATTGGGAGAGCCGTGGTCCCGCTTTGCCCAAGCAAAGCGGGTGAGGTGTGGGCAGAGCATCCAGCCCATGGCTGCAGCTGCGCCGAGGCGAGGGACAGCACGTGTGTGGGTCCACACGTGAGTGTGGGCTGTGGGAGCTGGGGACGAACCGCCGGGCAGCTGCTGTTCTCGGGGTGAGCTGGCAGCCGCACAGCG
>NW_010418165.1:4582-4978 GCF_000710305.1 Buceros rhinoceros silvestris | reverse complement strand
CTGTGGCGGGCGCGCGTCTCCACGGCTGGGAGGAAAAAGCTGCAGGCCGCTGCCAAGGGTGGGCGGCTGCGTGGCCGCCACAGAAGACTCAGAATGTGGGTTTTCTGGTGAAGCAGGAGGAAAGGCGGTTGTTTGTGTGGCAGACATGGAGTGTTGAGGTGGTGTTTCCTTCTGCACACGTGTTCTGGAGCTTCAGGGGCTGATAAGTATCTGAGCTTGCAGGATATGGCCTGTTTCCAGTGACAGCCGTGCCAGGCAGAGGGGGATGCCTTTGTTCTGGCTCATTGTGTTGACTCCAGGGAAGGAAGCGGCTGGAGTTCCTGATGTTCTGGCTGGCGGGGCAGGTCCCTGGAGCCATGGGGATTGCTCGGGCAGGTGTTGTTGTGGAGAACAGAT
>NW_010418165.1:4126-4480 GCF_000710305.1 Buceros rhinoceros silvestris | reverse complement strand
GGGCGCCATGGGGATTCCTCGGGCAGGTGTTGTTGTGGAGAACAGATCCCTGCCTTCCAGCGGCGCGGGTCTGTTCTGGACTGACCTGACCCTCTGGAGAGCACGGCTATTGTTTTCCTCTGACGGGGCCAATCAAATGAGGAAAACAGATGTCGGCCACTTCACCTCAATCTCCAGAAAGGTGACCTGCGCTGTGATCCAGAGGGCAAGGAGCTTTGCCCAGTGCAGTGCTTGGCTGCGAATAACATCCAGATTGAAGCCCCTGCTCTGCCAGACTCTGCATTTTGACCACAGACACTGCAGCCTGTGTCACCTTCGCTGAGCCCAGTGCTCTGCGGAGCTTTTTGCTCTTCA
>NW_010418165.1:3209-3713 GCF_000710305.1 Buceros rhinoceros silvestris | reverse complement strand
GGCGCGGGCCGGAGCAGCGGCATGGCGGCGCCTTCGTCATCCAGAGCAGTGGCACGTCGGCACAGCGGCGGGAAGCGCTCAGGGCGTGCATGCCGGCACGCCGTCCCTCCCAGCGCTGTGCAAGGGATCGGGACATCCCCTGCCCTGGCAGCGCCAGAGAACCCTGCGCGAAAGCGGGGCTGGGCCTCCGCGGCTGTTTCGGCAGTTTGACCGTCACAAGCATCCTGGCTCCTGACCTCTGTGTAGCTCGTCTGCCGCATTTGCCAGGCGCTGCCAGCACTTGGGGTACCCTGGGGTCTGCCCCTTGGTTCCACTGGGCCCTGATCCCGCCGTGCTGGACGGGGAGCCCCTGTCCTTCTCCTAAGTTTGACCGTCACAAGCATCCTGGCTCCTGACATCTGTGTAGCTCGTTAGCTCGAGGCTTTGTTGGCGCAGTGGCATGGAAGTGTGACACGGAGCGTGCAGCCCCACATGGGAGACGCTGCGGCGAATCCACCCTCCTGG
>NW_010418165.1:2656-2890 GCF_000710305.1 Buceros rhinoceros silvestris | reverse complement strand
CCCTGGGGCTGGCAGTGGTGCCCAGCCATCCTGCTGCCAGGCTGTTCACCCAGCCTCAGCCCAGCGGCTCCGCTCTCTGTGGCCTTTCGGCTGCTGCTGGCTGGCTGACAGTGCCCGTCTCGGCAGCTCCATGCCTCTCCCGCCCAGCTCCGTCAATTAAAACCACCCGGGCAATAACTTTCCGAGCCGTGAGCTGCTGGCCTGCAGCTGTGACGTGTCGTGCAGCAATGGGCT
>NW_010418165.1:1294-2469 GCF_000710305.1 Buceros rhinoceros silvestris | reverse complement strand
GTTGTTCATGGCAGGGGGGCCGCCCTCTATGTGCTGCTGCCATGAAAACCAATCCCCTGGCGGAGCTGCGCCCCTCTGCTGGGCACATGCTTGTCCTCTGCCACGGGCATCAGACACTTGGCTGACCCGAGAGAGCGGAGAAGCTGAATGAACTCACCCCTGTCCCGAGGAGACACAGCGTATCCGTGTTGTTCATGGCAGGGGGGCCGCCCTCTATGTGCTGCTGCCATGAAAACCAATCCCCTGGCGGAGCTGCGCCCCTCTGCTGGGCACATGCTTGTCCTCTGCCACGGGCATCAGACACTTGGCTGACCCGAGAGAGCGGAGAAGCTGAATGAACTCACCCCTGTCCCGAGGAGACACAGCGTATCCGTGCGAGCCGGGGCCGCCCTCTGCAGATAGGGGTCCGGACAAACTCCCTGACATTCCCCAGTGGAAAAATGGGAAAAACAGGGCAGCTGCTGCATCCCAAGAGATGCCCTGGCCCCACATCTGGCTGCTGCAGGCCTTGGGAAAGGCTGCGCCCCGTGTGGGGTGGGTCAGCTGGCGAGAGCTCCCCGTGGCTGGAGGTAGCTCTGGACTGTGCTGCCATCTGCAGCCCAGCGCCGTGCTGAGCCAGCAGCCAGCAGCCGGACCCCGGCCAGGCCGGACCCTTGGGGTGGCCAGGGTCTCACCCGGGAGGAGCACAGTGGAAGGCAGCTGCCAGGCCATGGGCTGGGGCATGGGAAGGGCTCCGGGAGGTGCTGGGGAGCAAAGGGCTCCGGATCACTCCCCTGGGTTCCCTGACTCCCCATGGCACGGTGCGGGCGGGGGCTCTCTGGGGGCCAGAGTGTGTGCAAGGGCCAGGTCTGGGATGAAGATGGATCTGGAAGGGACAGGACTGTGACAGGGGCAGGCATGGGAGAAAGGGAAAGGTCTCCAGTTTCTGTGCTGGGCTGCCTGTTCCTGCAGTGCTGGAGTCACAGATGGGTCTGGAACCAGCCAGAGTAAGCAGAGCTGGTTTGCTGAGCTTAAACCCTGCAGAGCCCCAGCTGCTGTGGGCAGAGCAGGTCCAGTGATCCACCGGGAGCACCAAGGGAGTGAGCCTGGCCTGACGTCCCCGGGCCTGGTCAGCCACGAGCGGGAGCTCTGGCTCTGTGGCCAGAGGGGGCTGGGGCCACGCGCGGGGGGGGGGG
>NW_010418165.1:0-1146 GCF_000710305.1 Buceros rhinoceros silvestris | reverse complement strand
GTGTGTGTCTCACTGGCTCTGCTCTGTGTCTTGCAGGATGAAGTGAAGCTGCCATCTAAGCTGAGCATCAGCAAGTCTCTGAAGGAGGGTGAAAAGCTGGAGAAGGAAGGCGAGGGTGAGGAGGTGCCAGTGGGTGAGGACCATGCAGAGGAGGACCACGTCCAGCTCTCCTCAGATGAAGAGGTGGAGATTGAAGAGATCATTGAAGAGTCACGGGCAGAACGCATCAAACGGAGCGGGATGAAAAGAGTGGATGACTTTAAGAAGGCATTCTCAAAGGAGAAGATGGAGAAGACTAAGCTAAAGACCAAGGAAAACCTGGAGAAGACCCGCCACAACTTGGAGAAGACCCGCCACAACCTGGAGAAGAGGATGAACAAACTGGGCACCAAGATTGTGACTAATGAAAGGAGAGAGAAGATCAAGACCTCTCGGGACAAGCTGAGGAAGTCTTTCACCCCTGACCACACCATCTACGCCAGGTCCAAGACAGCCGTCTACAAAGTGCCACCCTTCACCTTCCACGTCAAGAAGATAAGAGAGGGTGAGGTGGAAGTGAAAGCCACGGAGCTGGTGGAGGTCGGCGGAGAGGAGGGCGAAAACTCGGATCTGATGCGTGGGGAGAGCCCCGAGACGCACACGCTGCTGGAGATCACGGAGGAGTCTGACGCGGTGCTGGTGGACAAGAGCGACAGCGAGTAGGACGGGCTGCAGCGGAAGGGTTGCGGACGACGGCTGAACACGTCACCATTCACATTTCGAGACCCCTCCCCGGTGCCCCAGGGGACGCGTACACAAAGCATCGTTACTACCCTGCAAGCCGACGCCAATCCCCCGCCTGCTTGGACAAGGTGTATTTTATATTTTAGTTTTAGCACACGGAAACGTTTGGAACACGGGACTGTTTTTCTTACACTGTTGGATCACCCTTGGAGACCATTCCTGCCGCAGGCTGCTGAGAGCTGCCAGCACCAGCCCTGGAGCTGGGCGCTGGTGTGAGGGGACCCGGCCCAGCTGGAGAGTGCTAAAACCAAGATAACGGCTGTACACCTGCCCCGCTCAAGTGTCCTCCACAGGCCAAGTGTCAAGAAAGCTCCCTGTCACACCAGCCCGTGCACCCTGTACCCATGCCAGGCGGCACAGCCA
>NW_010418164.1:0-252 GCF_000710305.1 Buceros rhinoceros silvestris | reverse complement strand
CCTCCTGCGGCTGACTGACAGCAGGCTTCGTTGGGCTTCCCGGACCGGCCGGGGGGTCACGCCCACAGTAAGAGAGCTCTGGGGTGCAAGGGAGGCCCAAGGAACGATTCTCTCTGAGCAAGAGAGATACAAAGAGGGACGCAGAGCTCGCAGTATGCCGAGGGGCACGAGGACCGCGGGGCATGGAGCGGGGAGAGAGCAGCTCGTCTGCTGTGGAGAGCCTGTCTCATCTGCTCTGGAGGACCTGGAGGA
>NW_010418163.1:26276-36569 GCF_000710305.1 Buceros rhinoceros silvestris | reverse complement strand
CCTGCTCCGGCTGCCCGAAGGAAGCCCCTCCGCTGGAGACAGGCTTTCGCTGCGAGCGTGAAAGCGCCTTTAAACCCGGGATCTGTGTTACGTGTTTTCCTAAGGATGTTATAGACCTGAAATGCCACAAGCCCCTAGCTTTTATAAAGAGTTGTGGTGTTCTTTGAAGGCTGAATTCGAAGTGAAGAGCATTAGCCTATAAGGCTCGGATTCGTAAATAACTTGCCTTAGAGGTTAAGAACGTGAAATTTTACAGCATATTTTTTTAAGCAGCCCTGCTAAAACTACCAAGCCCTTAAGAGAAGCAAGATTCAAGATCCCCCCTTGATACAGTTCTTTCTGTGGTCCTTCTGCTGCCTGGGCTCTCTTTAGTCCCGCGGTGGTGGTGGAGGCTGTGCACCGGTCTGCTACAGCGTAAGCAGTGGCTTCAGAGGCCCCCAGGCTTCATTCTGGAGCAAAATGCAATTAGCTTGTCCGCATTAAATGCAGCAGTCTGACTCGGGGGTCCTCCTGTCCCTGAGTGCTTTAAAAGGCCTGTAGGTAGGTGAAAGAAAATGATCTGACCACGTTGTTCAGTGGGCTGGTAAACTTCTGCAACCTCCTCGGAAAGAGCTAACCGAGAGGCACCCTTGGGTGTTGGCTGCAGAGTGGTGCCCCTCGGCACTGCTGTTTGACTCGTGCCTTTTTAAGGCTGAAGTCAACACCCGTGGTGAGAGCAGTATTTTCTCCTGTGAGCCCGCCTGTCAGAAGTCTCTTCTGTTCAGTTTTTGCTGAACTTTGATAGTATAGAACCTTTCTGCAATGGCAGAAGCAGAGTTATAACTAGGGTAGCTGGGCCTTTTGACAATGGTCTTTGTGGATCCAGGGGGGCAGGAACCCTGCAGCTTAGCTCTTAGGGGGGGGCTGGGCCGGGTTCAGCTCCTGGTGCACCTGGCATGGAGTGTGCTGTGCGTGTTCTCACGCAGGGAAGCTACTGCTGTACAGACAGCCCCCCCACATGCAAGTCTTAATACTGTGGAAGTAAATCTCTACAGGATGTTCAGACCCCTGGGCAGTATCTGTGGGGAGGAGTGCCTAAGGCTGGGCCTTACTGCATTGATGAGCCTCAGGATGTCTGCACACTTGATCACAGGAGCACTCTTAGTTTTTCAGAGGGGCTCTTAGGTTTGGTCTAAACTTGTCTGAAAGCCTGTGCCTGATAGTAAAACAGCAGGGAGTAACTGGAATAGGATCCATTTTTCCCCCAACTCTGCCTCCCAGCTGCTGGGTGTTCAGGTCAGCTGTTACAGCCAATGTCTGCCCGCAAGTGTGTGAACAGATAACAAGATCTCAGCTATTTAAACTGGGACACCTGTCCTCTTTCTCTTGCAGCTGACATCAGCCTGGCAGACTGGGGCCGCAAGGCCATTGAGATTGCGGAGAATGAAATGCCAGGGCTGATGAAGATGCGGGAGATGTACGCTGCATCAAAGCCATTGAAAGGTGCACGTATCGCTGGTTGCCTTCATATGACTGTGCAGACGGCAGTTCTCATAGAGACCCTTATAGAGCTGGGAGCTGAGGTAAAGTGTCTCTGAGTTTCTCCTTCAGCGCACTCTTAAGTAATGCTCTGCCTGGGTCACTGCTTCTGCTTGTGTAACTGCCTTAGGGGATCCTGGCAAATGTCTTTACTTTTTGGAAGGGCCTGTGCTGCGGTCTCCAGGTGGGTTGATTATGTCTTCTCTCCTTAAGTAAAAAGCTTGTCACCTGTATTGCATGCACCTCTGGGGTGTGGTAGGTGTCTTCCCTCTGGACAAGCTACATCTTCATGAGTGCCTGTTTTGGGCTGGGTCCCTGGCTTCAGCAGCTGTTAGTTGTGTGCACAGCCCCGGAGCAGCGGTGCCAAAAGCTGCTCCCACATGATTGTGTTGTGCTCGGACATGCACTGCTGTAGCTGGTAATGCTGAAGCTCTAGTGACTGCCTCCAGCACAGATTAGCCTGTATTAAGAACCTCACTGTACCCTGGTAAAGTCAGCAAAAACTAATTAAGCTTTCTGAGAGCTTACAGTGGCCCCTAAGCTGTGCAGGAGAACAACAGGGGAGGCAGGGTGATTCAGTGATCGAGTGCTGGCGACTCCACTGACTTTGAATTCGTTCTGTGACTGTGGACCAGTTACCCTGGTTTGTAGTAAAGACTGAGATACTTATAAACCATTTGCTGCATCATGTCCTCTGCCTTGCTTGTTGAATGAAGTCCCAGCATTGTGGCTGAGGGTTCGCTGTGGAGGGTGTGAGGAGAACCGGGTATCTGAGCACCATCCACATAGCTTGCATGCCTAACAGGGAGCTGACTGGAACTTTGTGATTGATTGTTAAGTACATATATGATTTGAAATTCCTTCTTCCTGAAGTTTAGCAGCCTGAACTTGGTCTGTTCAGAGGTGCCCTATATGGGATTTTGCCCTGGGAATGGTTAGAAGGGTTGAGCAGTGTCCTGCTGATGAAAAGGCACTGGGAGGAGGGGAAGCTCTGTAGCAGCTAAGGTTTTTCCTCAAAGTGGAGGGAGGTGTAGATGTAGGCAGTGTGGCAGGTCAGCCTGGGCAAGGTATGTGCAGTTGTGCAGGTGTTCTTCAGCCAGTTCAGAGCTGTCCCACAGTTGCAGGTGGTGCAGTGCTGAAGGAGAACTTTGATGTGGAGGTACAGTCCTGGCTTTATTCCAGCTACTCTGTGTATGAAACTTTTGTGCCTCCACAGGATCTGAAAGAAAACAGCCACTGAAATTTGGGAAGCTCCTTGCTGCTCCTGTTGGTTGCTTTATCCCAGTATGGCTGGCCCAGGTAGCAGCTGTGTGCTTACTTAAACATCGCCAAGCTGCTCTAGTCTGAGCACAACCCCAAGTCCGTGTTGTGTGGATTCATCCTAGTTATTCAGAGAGGTACCTGCAGAGATTTGGTTCCTCTAAGCAGAAGCTGGGGTTGTGCCTTTAAGGTATGTGCTGTTGCATTAGCTCCTTCCTTGTCCAGCTGCCTGCCTGTTAGTTTAGACTTTAACTCAAGTTTGAATTTAGCCCTGGTTCATCTGTTCTGCCAGAACTTTGATGCCTGGGAGGAACAAGTGAATCTGATGAAACTATACCCTATATGATGAGGTTATAGCTCCCTGCAGTGTAGTAGTCTTGGTATCCCTTATACTCAAGAGTCTAAGTTCAGAAATGGTAATCAAAATGCATCCCGTTCATAGCCAGTGATGCAAGAATTAGGCTCTGAGCCCTTCAGGTATGCCAGTTATGCTAGGGTCTGTGCCATTATCACAAACTGGTGTTACAGATCTGAGGATGCAGAGTTGAAGTGGCCAATGTCTTATATCAAGTGATTGAAGTGTAAACAATATATAGTATTCTGTATATCTGAATTTCATGACACCTCCTGATGTCCTCTATACTGATACAGAGGCAGCTTAGAAAACCCCAGGTGAGGAGGTGCAGTGCTTAAGGTCATGAATTCACTTTCCCTGTGCGCTGTCCAGGTGTGATTTTGCTGACAAGTGTTGGTTGCGTAGGCTTAGATGAAGTGCTTCCTGCTGCAGCCCTGGCTTTGAAGTATCAATTCTTGATAAAGTGGGATGAGTGTCTGAAAACAGGCTGAAGGATTATGCCTTCCCACCCTCTCTCCTCAAGATCTGCTACAAATAAGCATGCAAGGACCTGCCCGTCAGCCCTGTAGGGAGCAGGGTGAGAACTCATGTGTGGCTCTGGGATGTGGTTTCTGTTTCTCTAGGGAACTGCAGTAGATATGCAGATACATTTCAATGCAACTCAGCACCATGCTGTTGCTTTTCTAGGTGCCTGAGCCTAGTTATGAAATCTGTGTGGAAAACACAGCTCAGCTGGAAAAGCTTCCATGACTGGAGCACAGAGTGGGAGCTGGGTGAGCATAATTCTGGAGAATAACTGTTGATGGAGTGTAGTGTTTCAGCTGCGTTTCTGACTCTTCTGAGTGCCAGCAGGTGTGTTGCTGCATGTCCATATCCCTCAGTGGACACTTGCATGTGGCTGTTCTGGAAATCTGAACTTTTTGGATCAAAACTTTCTAAACCCACCCTACTGTGCACTTCCTGAAGATCTATAGCTGAATGTATGCTCTGGCTGTCTGGCAGAAGCTCTTGTAAGCACATGGCTGAGTATCTGGCACAGCTAAAGCTCCACTATGTTCTCTCCCAAAGTGACATTATTCTCCCTGACCTGGTCAGATACTTAGTTTTCACCTAAACTTTGCAGAGCTACTGAGAAAGGCAGGAATCTGCACTCATATGCCTTTCTGCTCTTCTCTTTTTCCTGTGTCTGGAAGAGAGTGCCTGATATCTTAGAACTTTGTTCAGCAAACAGAACTTTGGGTTGTTTTTACAGGTACAATGGTCAAGCTGCAACATTTTCTCCACTCAGGACCACGCTGCAGCTGCTATTGCAAAAGCTGGTATCCCTGGTAAGTTTTCTGTGTCCTAATCTGGCTCTGAGTTGGGGTGTACTGGCTGTTCTAGCTAAATCAAACTGTACAAATCAAGTGCTTCTGAACGAGCTTCAGGGTAGAAATAGCCCATCAAAAGCAGTGATTGTTACAAACCAGGACGTTTGATTCAAGTTGCGTTGCATCAGACTGTGCATAGCACTCCTGACAATGGCTGGTGTTAGCAGCTTGAAGCCTGGTCACCCTCCAATGAAGAGCAGTTCCTTGTGGATTGGTATGAATACACTGATGTCTGCGTCTTACTCAGCCTAAGGGCGTACAGTCCTTGTGACTCTACTGGGAGCTGCATTTAGCTAAATGTTGGGATGTGTAAATCATGTGCCTAATGTGTGTTTGACTGGCCGAGTACTGCTGAGGTTCAAGTATAGCATGAAGCCAGTACAGATGCCTGGAGAGGCAGAAATACTGCTAGTGGTTGCAGTGTGTTACTGATGTACTGATACAGGAATGCACGAATAAGAGCAGACAAGTCGTGGCAGCTTGGATTTTAGTACTGTGCTAGAGACTGGTATTTGAACTCTCAGTTGCTTTTTTTTTATGCCCGAATAAGAGCAGACAAGGCGTGGCAGCTTGGATTTTAGTACTGTGCTAGAGACTGGTATTTGAACTCTCAGTTGCTGGAGAGTTTGTAGTCTGATGCGTAGCTCAGGCTAAAGTCTAGTCCCTCTTTTGCTGTGCTAGAGAATGCTGTAGCTCTGTTTTCATTGTCTGTATCAATATATCCCATGGCTATTTCTAATTCCTGGTAATGCAGGGTGTATTAGAGAGCAAGTGGGGTGTTGTGGATGTGCTTTAGTTTGCTTTGCCTTCTGCTTCTTAACATGCAAGAAGAATGAGAGCAGGGGAGTCTCAGTTTTGACCAAGTGTGTGGCCTGGAATAGAAAGCAAAGTGATTTCACTTCTCATTCTGAGATCTGTTTTTCAATGTAGATGTCTTTTCTGACCTGCAGGCACAGGTCTGCCACTGAGCTGCTGATGAAGTCTTCCTTTGGCTGCTTTACCATATGCTGAGTAAAACTGGCTAATTGCGTGCTTCTTTCCTTGTAGTGTTTGCCTGGAAAGGGGAGACCGATGAAGAGTATTTGTGGTGCATTGAGCAGACCCTGTACTTCAAGGATGGGCAGCCCCTCAACATGATTTTGGATGATGGCGGAGATCTTACCAACCTAGTTCATACCAAGTACCCACAGCTCTTGAAAGGTGACTTGCATCTTGTTCTGCCAGGCACAGTTCTGCTTGGGAGGCTGTTTGGGCAGTCTTTCTCTACAGGAATTCCCCTCTTATGTAAAAGGGGCGGGGGAAGAGGGGTGGGCATGCACAAACTGGCAATGAACGAGTCTATGAAAATTGCTTACAGTCCAAGACCAGAATCCTCCATCAACAACCCCTGCAGGGTTTCCATCTCTGCTCTGTAGTATGTAAGCTGCAGTGACCTGTCCTTCTGGCCATCCTTTGCAGTACCTAGCACCTGAGAATGACCAGTGGTACTGCTGACTTGCAAAAAGCTTCCTGGAAGTGGATTGTGTTTTAGAATTGCTTAATGTCTGCTCGTAATTAATAATGTTATCATTAATACTTACTCTTCCCCATCCTCTTAGTGCACCTCTGGATGAAGTCATGACAAACTGTAGCCTTTCTTGGAAAGGCAACAGTTTTCTACTCTGTATAAACTACAAGGTGTTCCCTCATCCCATTTGTCAGCAGAGATGCCGACAAGGGTTAGGCTCTTGCTTTGTTGACTTACCCTCAGTGTGAGTTAGTAAAATCGAAAACAGATCAGTGTGGTGTTGCTAGCGTGTGCTTGTATAAAAAGATTTATCCGAAGGATGTTTGGCATGACCTGCAGTAGCAGGCTGATCTGTCTGCAAGTGTGATATGTTCCCTTGGCTCTGCCAGTGTATGCCAGTGTTGTATGTGCTGCTGCAGGCCACAGATGCCTGGTGTTGCTAAAGGGATGTTTGAGGTGGGATGTGAAGAAAATTGGATGATGTTACGGAGTGGAAACTAAACTGATACAGTGAGGTGTGCTGATGTTTGTTCTTGGTCCACAGAGGTGAGGTTGCTGTGGAAGCCTGCTGGATGAGCTCTCCTTTGACTCTTGCACTGCTTTAAGAAGCTATGGGGAGAAAATCTGAAGGTGGCAGGCCATGGGTAGGGCTGTGTGAGGGAAGGAGTCGGGCTGCTCCTCATCTGTGTGCTCATGTGGGTAGGGGCACCAGGAAGAGAGGACACTGTGTGACAGGCCTCACTTAGCCTTGGTCCTCAACCTGATGTCACTAGTAATCCAACAGTAAACATCTTTGTGTTAATTAAACTGTAATGAGAGATTTTCATTGGTGTCTGCTCAGCAATGCTGGGTGCTTGGATACGCTCTCTTCTGTCAAAGGTCTCTTGCTTCCTATATTGCTGATGTTCATGACCTCTTGATTTCCTGCTGTCACCGATTTGGCCGAGGTAAAACACCAAGATCCGGTCACGATAATACCTTCCCTATCCCACCAGAGATAGGGAAGGGAGAAAAAGAATTAGTGAGACCTCGAATATACTTTTTGGAAAAAACTGAAACTTTAATAACACTACAAACTGGTGTATATATATGATACAAAGGCAAACCAGTAAGATATTGGGGTTTTTAGGAAATGGACAGGTGAGGGTTAACACCGCGGCAGCAGGGTAAAGATGGCGATGGCCACGTGGCGCAGGGCAAGGGAACCGTGGCAAGGACAAAGCACCGCGGTGCCATGTGGGGAGACCCAAAACCAGCACGGTGTTACCAGTCTATCATGGATTGAGGCAGCAAGCAAAGCAAACCCGGCGGCGAAAAGCTGTTGCAGGCAGGGAGACGGCTTCTCGGGTGTGTGGGGTCTGGTCCCGCACGGCTTGGCAGGCAGAAAGGGCTCCGGCGAGGGGGATTTTCCCGGCTTCGCAGAAGCGGCACGGCTCCTTGCGGTGAACAGTGGCTGTCCCCGGCGCGGCAACAGTGAGACACATCGGGGGCACGCAGCAGAGCAGAAAGCAGGTAGGCAGGTCTGTCAGATGTTGCCTATCGTGGATTGAGGCAGAAGCAAAGGCAAACCCGGCGGCGAAAAGCGTAGCAGGCAGGCTCGGCTCCTCCGGCGTGTGCAGGGGGTCCGGTCCCGCACGGCACGCACGGCTTGGCAGGCAGAAAGGGCTCCGGCGAGGGGGATTTTCCCGGCTTCGCAGAAGCGGCACGGCTCCTTGCGGTGAACAGTGGCTGTCCCCGGCGCGGCAACAGTGAGACACATCGGGGGCACGCAGCAGAGCAGAAAGCAGGTAGGCAGGTCTGTCAGATGTTGCCCTCTGCCTATCCGGTGCAGAAGAGCAGGGGGTCTGGTGGCTGGCTGCTTCTTAAAGGGCCAGCACCCAGAAACGGAAAGAAGCCCACCAGAACTTTTAACCAATTGATGTTGTGTTTCTATGTACATGGCAGGGAATATCTGATTGGTCACTACAACAAAGCTTCCAAAATGGGAAGTTTTGGTTAACCCAGGACACCTGCCATTTGATGCCAGGGAATATCACCATTGATCATGCCTTCCTGGCATTGTCAGAGGCAAAAAAAATGCATTTTCTGTGCTCTTACTTTGTTTTGCAGAGTTGTTTCCCTTCCACTCATATACAGCACCTCGGCTGGTGTCCCTGTTCCTGGGGGTCCTTGTGCTGAGCTCCTTTCACACTTTCAGCCCTTCTGTTGCCTGCTTCTTTCTACCCTCCAGCCCTTCGTTCCCTGTTACTTCTCTTGTGCTCCTGGCATGGAAGGGACTGGTATAGTACAGTGCAGTAGGGCAATGGCTGTTGGACCATCTCCTGTCCTGGCATCCATCCCTAGTCTGCCGTTGAAAAAAAAACCCCATCTGTACTGCCTGGAGTTGCTTCCTAAATTCGCAGGAATGGCTCTTCTGCTGTATTTTAAAGTCTAGACAGGATACCATACCTGTCAACATTTCCTTTGCCAAACGTGTGCCTTTCTGCACTGACTAGTTGAAAAACCTTCTGGCAGCAGTTCTGTAAACTAATTACGACTAACCTCTGTGGAGGGTGACAGGATTTGATCTGTTTTATCCTCCAGTTCATTGTTCCTTGGAAAGAGCAAAACTTCCAGAATGGGACCTACTGAGTAGAGTCTTGATGACGTTCAGCTGAGCTCTGCGCTTAGCCCTTTGCTGCAAAGTCTGCTTAAATCAAACTGGGTAGGTCCATTTTTTTGTATCTTGAAGATACAAAAGTTCCAGCCTAATGTACCCTAAGGGCTGTGGTGATATTTGATCTCTTTGGGGAGAGACAGAAGAGTAACATCAGCGGAGCATGCACAGTGTCTGGAAATCCTGGATCGGGAGTGCAGGAGATGTTTCAGCAGGCAACATCTGAAAGTGCTGTTTGCCATTTAAAGGCTGATCGGGTTTTCTGGGCTAATCTCCAAGGGAACTGTCTGTCTGCCATGCTTCATCTGCTTCTAATTTAAACAAGTTCGATCCTAGTGTGCAACTAACAGCTGAAAGCAGGGCTGGTTCAGATCTGCTTCAGCTAGGGGATGTGTTAAATAGGTGTGTGGAAATGTTCAGCAAGCTTCCTGCCCCCTGATTGTGACTGCAATGGATTCAGTGGCTTCTTCCACTAAACTAAGTGCCCTTAAATGCAGCATAAAGGTAGGAGGGGGAGAACTAGAACTGAGCAAAGGAGAAAGTTGTCTGAACTCGTGCAAGGGAGGGCTCTGGCCCGGTGCAGAAGATTCCTGTTGAGAGAGGATGGAGAAGATGGGATCATTTATGATTCATTGATGCAGACTTGCTCGTTGCTCAGGTAAGACATGGAGGGGAGCACAGCAAGTCTGCGGCTTTAGCAAGGCTTTTTCTGTTCAGTTCACCCTCTCCTTGCTGTAGGCCCTTTGCTGTTCTCCTGTCACGTCAGTCACTCGGGTGTTAAAATCAAGTTGTGTGCGAGCTCCCTTAGTGGAGTGTACAGTAGTTAGACCAGCAATAAATGTCACCTGGGGGCAGCAGGCAGGTGGCCTTCGGAGAGGGGAAGATGCTGCTGTACACGATGGGAGGTTTGCTTAGTCTGGTTTTCAAGACAATCTGCTAGGTTTAGTGTGAGCCGGGAGAGCTTTTGAAGGGTGATGAGTGTGTCTTCTAGTTCCCAGATAGACTAGAGGAGAGAGGGTGGGTTTGAACTGGAGGCTTCTGCTGTCACCTCCCATGGATTTCCTTCACGATGGAATGACTGAACTTGATCTAGGCAGTTGCACTGGGTGGCAGATGCTCTATTTAACAGCACCAGGCAATACTCTTTAGACTGTCCTGTCCCCTCCAAGCAAGCCCTGAATATGCTAAAGCCTGAACTTTTTCTGCCCGTGCGTTACCAGTGGCTCTGTGTGATGTCCATGATGACAGGTTTCTGTGGGGGTGGGTCTGCCTAGTCAAGCCCTGTTTCCTTCTAGCCCCGTCAGTCGGTCTCTTGTCGTGTGACAGTGTCTGATGGCTCTATCTTAAACCCCCCGAGACATCCGTACAAATGCTGATGTGAAAAATGCTTTGACCTGCGCTTGGAGACTTAAACCCAAGCTATCCGTGTTCTTTGTCGCTCCTCCGGGCGTAGTTCAGTTTGCTGCTTTGTTTTCTAGGCGGCAGCGGTGGGTTTGAGCCAGAATCCGCCTGCGGGCGCTGCTGCCCTGGCTGCGTTTGCTCGGCGGGGCGCTGCGGGAGTGGGAGGGGGCGGTCCTGCTAGGGGGCTGCGTGGCGGCACTGAGCTGCGGCCCGTGTTCCAGCCGGG
>NW_010418163.1:26031-26246 GCF_000710305.1 Buceros rhinoceros silvestris | reverse complement strand
GGCCCGTGTTCCAGCCGGGCCGATGAAACCCAGGGGGTCGGGGCAGAGCACCTGCCCGCCTTCCCCAGGAGCCGTGTTCCTGCAGCTGGCCAGGGAGCTGCACCTGGGGGACGGAGTTCCCCGGGGCACCCAGAGGGTGCAGGAACCTGCCAGGGAGCTGTGCCCGGGAGGCAGCGCATCCTTGGGTGCCCGCCTGGAGGGGGCAGGTACACGAG
>NW_010418163.1:0-25831 GCF_000710305.1 Buceros rhinoceros silvestris | reverse complement strand
CCCTCTGGTGCTGTGTGGGTGTCGAGGAGGCACCCACAGACCAGACAGCAGCAGCGATCCGAAAAAGGGGGATTTAGTGCAAACATTTGCCTGGCTCTCCGACTGTACAGGTTTGGATGCCAGCTGGGCATTATCACTGCACAACAAATTTATGCACACTAAGGAATCTATTCTAAGGAAGAATGACCCGAAATGTGCCCAGCTCACTGATACAAAGGGAGAATCTCTCATCTAGTAATACCACAGGGGTCGCTTACCAGTGGCAGGGTAAGGATCACTCAATCCCAGGGAGGTACACTCAGCCGGTGTCCTGACTTGAGGGGAGAGTCTCCAACTGCACAACCTGCTGCTTGAGGAGAACCGACTCAAAAGTGGTTCTCCGGCAGGGCTCTGCTCATACCCTGGTCAAGTGTTTGCTGTGGTCGTTCCCAGGAAACACAGGCAGGATGCAGCTAACAGAACCTCGACTCCCAGGCACCAATATCCCTGGGCAGGGGGTAGCTCCTGATGCTTATCAGGTGCTGCTGCAAGCCCTGACTTTTGTGCAAGCTCTGTGCAGCAGTCGGGGGGGTTGCACTGCCACAGTGGGGTCCTGGTCTGGCCTCGAGGTGCCTCCCCGGAGCCTGCAGGCCCCTCGATTCATTGACCTCTTAATTTGTCCTGGGTGGGCAAAGCCAGCTGTGGGCTGGGGGGGCTGATCTCCTTGGCTGTGTTCCTGGTCCCCCCAGGCTGTGCTGGGGTGGTTGCTCCTGACGTGGTGGTGGTTCCGCATGCTGTTTGGAGAGGTGATTGGCCAGTTGCTCATCCTGTCCGATGAAATTCTTGTAGGTCTTGGTGGCTGGGGAGCTAGTGACACTTGAACATTTCTCTTCAATACCCAGGATTAATGGACCACGTAAATAATTTGGGATTTTGCTGGGGATTATTGTTGTTGTTCCCACTTGCCCATCCCTAGAGTAATAGTGGAGTGTGGGCTGTGACTGAGGAGCTCTGCTGTTGCTGCTGGCTGGTGATCTTGGGCGAGTCCTTTGGCCTGTCTGCATTTGCTCTTTGAAATAGAAAAGCTAGTGCTCACCTTTTTGAACTATTAGGAAGGCTGTGGATAGTCCAGATAAATGTCTGTAGGAATTGGGAGTGATTATATGTTGTACAGTGAGGGAAGGGAATTAAAAATCATGAGAAGGAGCAGTATTTCTGTCTGTTCATGTGTACTCACATAGGATAACCTGGGCTGTCACCTGCTTCTTCAGTAAAAAGGCCTGAACAGCTCAATTTATAAATGTTGTTTATTTCTCAGAGCTTTTCTGTCAGCTGTAAAATTATTTTGCTTATGAGAATCCTTTCAGTTTTACTCCATGAGGTCAATGTGAGAGGTCAGTTGCCTGGAGGAACATATGTCAGATTCATTCTCTGCATGACTCTGATATATGTAGAATGTGGTATGCATAATTTTCGTATTTTCCTCTTTTCCGGTGAATCTGAATTAGCTCCAGATGCCACATGGGTCTCCCTATACAGATGTTACTCCTGTTGGTAATTTCAGCCTGATTTAGCAGAATCCCTCTTTTCCCCTAATAGTTTATACTTAAACAGGATAATTGTTTATAGTATGCCTCTAGTCTGTAAAGAACAAACATGATTACCATCTCCTCTCCAGTGGAAATTCAGCCAGTTGGGGTAGATTAGTTCAGATTTATTCTGATTGTCATGAATTGAGAACCCTTCTGTACAGATGGGATGTCCAAGTTGTTGCCCAGAGTAGCAACTGGGCAGTTCATATACTGTGAGGTATTAATGAGACAAAGGAGAGAGATGCAGAAGTCGTGTGCAGGGATACCATGAGTGAACAATTAGCTGCTGTCAAAAGGTCCGTGAAGAGTCAGGACCCTTAAAGCAGGGGTGTCTTTACAGCTTTGGCTCTTCAGTGCACTGTGGAGCCAGGTAACCCCATGACAGTTCCTGTGCTATCAGGATCTTAGTCCATGATACGAGGTTGGTGTTTCTAGACAGACCTTTGCCTTTGGTCTCTGCATCCTGGACTGTTTTCAAGCAAGGATATAATTGCTGTAATGTTTTTTGTCTAGCACACCCATCAAACTCAAGTTCCACGTAGCTAGTATCTAGATTTAGGGGGGGTGTTGGGTTTTTAATCAGAGCTGAAGTAGGTTACAAGAGGAGGGTTGGAAATGGTGAACTGTGTATTTGATTTTTTTTTTGTTTTGCTTTTTTTCAGTTCATCCAAGTGCTTTAGATTTAAGTATTTGTTGCCTAGGTATCATCTCCTTTCAATCCACAGTGCGAGAATGGACTAGGCTGTAGAAGCATCATTGAGGTGAATGTCTTGCCCTTTTTGCAGAAGTTTTTATCATTTTGTGAGAAAATAGGTTAGAGTGGGGTCTTTCCTGATTCCCTGGTCTAGAGCTGGTCCCTCGCATTTTTGCAAAGAATATTTTGTCCAGTTCCTTCAATTGCCTTGTGGGGGAAGAAACTGGTTTGAAGTTTCAAACTACTGTTTGAAGATCCAAATGATTTCTCATCTCTTCCCTGCTTCCTGCAAAACGGTTTCTTCAACTTAAGCCTCTGGAGGATGCTCCCAGCACCTGAATGTGTTGGTCTGCATCAGCATTAACTCCAACTGAGATGAATCCTTTTACTTTCTCCACAGGAATTAGAGGTATTTCAGAGGAGACAACCACTGGAGTTCACAACCTGTACAAGATGAAGGCCAATGGGACCCTGAAAGTGCCAGCTATCAATGTCAACGACTCTGTCACCAAGGTGATGCAGCCAGAGCCCTTCTGCTGCATTCTGCTGTCTGACCAGTTTGGTGTTGGGATGTTGTCATTCCTTCTCTTGCTGAGCTGTTCTTGTTTTAAGCACAGTTTTGTGTTTATGTAGTAAAAGACTTGTACTAACCACAGTTACAGATCTCCAGGAAGACATGCAACTGACCTACAAATCCTGCTCTCCCAGTTCAATGTTTTCAGCTGGTGCCAGGTGGCTGTAGTAGTAATCGGAGAGAGAAGGCAGTCAGCATCCAGTTCTGTTGTTCTCTTGTGCCACGCCAATGTATTTTTAGGCGGGACAGATTTCCCCATCTGGCCCTCTGTTACCTTGTCTGCATGGGAATGGGCAGGCACTTGGAAAGCTTTGATTGCAGTTGGAGGAGTCAAACCTGACCATGTTTCCGCTCTGTAAGAAGGCCTACACTGCAAGGAAACTTTGCAGGAGGACTGGAAAAGAGGAGTACAGCTGGCAGTGGCTTTGGCATTTGAAGGAATGGTAACACAAATTTTCTGAACTACTAATGGCAGATGAGCCTGTGATAAGACTGAGCCAGGAACTTGCTGATCTGAAAGATAACTTCTTACACACTAGTCCTTGGCTGGCCTCTGAGGCTGGGAGCTATATGCCACTATGCCTCGTAGCTTGCTCAGATAATGCAATGGAGTCAGAGCTGCAACATTTTTCTATGTGAACTTCATTTTTTTTTATTATGGAAGTCTTACAGTTGTAAGCCATAGACTGAAAACCAAACTGTGGCATCACCTTAGACATGCTAGACAGCACCAGCCATAGCTGCAAGGTAGATCCTGTTTGAGAGATGAGTGCTCCTGCTCACATCTGGGTATACAGTCTTGAGATGGCTTATAGTAGGCAGCGCTACCTGTGTGAAGTGAAGGCAGGAATGATTGGTGATCTAAGGCAGCAGAAAGCGGGAGCAGGCTTTGAGACCACAATTTTATTGTGAATGGTGAGTTTTTTACACCCCTGCCTTGGGCGGCAAAGCACAACTTTGGTAGCCAGGTTTTTTCTTGGCTTCTGTAGTTCTTCAGATGGTCAAACCTGTTTATACAGCCCATCATCCTGGTCAAAACAAAAGGTCTAAGGGGCAAAAAGGAGGAGCATTACAAAAATCAGTACAGCAATATGTGTGTTTGCGTTTAGGAAGAAGTTCAAGTGGAATTCTCTTTGATATCTGACTTTGCAGTTGAGTTTTGATTTGGAGGGTGTTAAGCTCATATTAATGTTACAATAGGAGGATGTTGTGCATTGGGGCATTAGGAGATGAAATCCAGGGTTCTTGGTTGCAGTGACCACTACTGTGAATAGCTGCTTGCTGGATTTGTTTCTAGATCTGAGCAGCAGTGAGGTCTGGCACTGTTAGTTTAAGTGTTCCTGGGGAAAGATGCAATTTTGATCTTCCTGGGCTGTTGGAACCAATTTCTCTTGGTTGATGTGGACAGCTTGCAGGGTTCATATGCCTTTCAGAGATAAGAGTGTGTGCTAACCAATTGGCCAGATTCTGCTGGTGTGTTTTGTCTGCCTGTGGCCCTCGGTTCAGTTCCTTGTCTGATAAAGAGCAGCAGAGAATAGGTGAACATCTGGTTGAGGAACTTGGACCTGCCTCTGTATGCAAGAATTGTTTGTGCTTTTACCTGATAAATTCAGATTACCTCTAACAAGCTTTTAACGTGTCCAAGTCCAGGTCAGCAGACACATATTTATGAAGTGCTTCACAGCAGGGTGTGCTGAAGCCTGTATCTGGCATAAGTACATGGATAGAAACTGGATAAATAAAAACATCAGACCAGGTTATCTTCCTCCTGTCCCTCATTGTGGTTAAAGTATTTAGCTGACTGTCAGCCTCCTGTTTCGTAGGACTTGCATGAAGGTCTATTTTGTTTTTCTAAGGAGTTTTTACTTGAGTGACTTTCATGTGTTCTGAAACTGCTCCTTTTCCTTCCTTAGAGCAAGTTTGATAACCTTTATGGGTGCCGAGAGTCCCTCATCGATGGCATCAAACGTGCTACAGATGTCATGATTGCTGGAAAAGTAGCAGTCGTGGCAGGTTACGGTGATGTGGGCAAAGGCTGTGCCCAGGCCTTGCGCAGCTTTGGAGCCAGAGTCATCATCACTGAAATTGATCCCATCAACGCACTGCAGGCAGCCATGGAAGGTGAGAACTGAAGGAGACAAATTAAGGTGTCTGATGGGGGTTTCTGTGCGTCCCTGTAAAGCAGTAAATGATAGTTGCCATGGAAGTTTCAGTGGGTTTCCAGCCCTGTGCCTAGTGAGTAGAGGTGGCTCCAGTTTAACTGTAGGAATTTTTTCCTTACAGTTAGGGGAGGGGTTTATTACTATAGGCCTTGAAATGTGTTTGGAGTTGAGGATATAGAGACCATAGTGGGGTAAGGGCCCCATTTCATAATGCTGTAAGCCTGCTTCTGAGTGGCTTCGTTATCTTTGAGTTGTGCCACTCTTACCTCCCCAGTGGGTGAAGACTTCACTAGAATATCCCCACAGTAAAACACCAGGCCTTACCTTCAGTCGGTGTTTTGGAGAGCAAGGCTATGCTCTCTGCCTTTCCAGCCCTGTGTGTGCCAGGGCATGTTCTGGAAGCTCTGCTCCTTCTCTTCTGTGGGTGCCTCATCTCACTATGCTGCTTAGTACCAGTATATCCCATTTCTATTCTTACCTGACTAGAAGCTGCAGATGTGGGTGCATTTTTCCTTTGCAAACTTGACCCCCTGAACACAGTCCAAGTGCTGTACTGCTAGTTACTACACCTAGGGACATAAGATGTGTAGATCCACAGACTGGAAACTGTTAAGGAATAGGTATTTTCATGCTGTGTTGGTATTTAGTAGGACAAGTACACCCGCTACCTTGCATCCTCCCTAGGGCAGCTGTTGGCATGGTCTTCTCTTACTCGTTGTTTCTGTCCTTTCTGACTTGTAGATTGCATCCCAATTTTTAAGTGCTGCTGGTTGGGTGGAGGAATAACTTTTTTCTCTTCTCAGGTTATGAAGTTACAACCATGGAGGAGGCCTGCAAAGAAGGCAATATCTTTGTTACCACCACTGGCTGCACTGACATTGTTCAGGGCAGGTAAGGTCTAGCCACTTGCTTTAGTGAAAGCTTACCTGTGCAGTTAGATTTTTTTTAAAGATACAGTCAGCAGTATGGTGAGGGTTAGCACAGCCTCACTTCTGCATTTCAGAATTTAGCAGGAATTTAGGGGGAAATTGGGGCTTTAGTCTTTCAGGTCTGCTGGGTGTTGCCATGTTGCAGTTATTCCTGTCTTGGACATGTAATGATGGAGAAACAGAAGGTATAGAGGGACAGACACTTTTGGAAATGAGTGTCAGAGCTATATTTTGTGTTAGGACAGATATATATGAACAGAAGAGGACACAGGTAAAGCTTGAGGGTGATTCCATCTGTGAGTACAGGCAGCAGGCTTGAAGCCAGCCTGTCCTCAAACTATCCTGCACGTTTTTTGTTACTGCTGCTAATATCTCAATTTATAACCCTTCCATTCTAGACAAACTCACTCCTGTTCTTGTCATTATGATTTTACATGTTGTAGTGAAAGGTTAAGTGGGAGGAGATAAGGCCGTTAGTATCTAGAGATGTAAAACTGCTGGAGACTTTGAAGTCATGAAGAAACCGATTTCTTCTGTGTAAGATGGAGGATAGCTGGAGGTATTCCAGTTTTGACTAAAGTAGTTTTACTTTCCATTCAGGGAAAATATTTTCTCTCCCATAACCTCTTACATCCTTGGGAAGTGTTCTTCCCTAGAAGCTTGAGAGTTTTTCCAGTGGACTTCACGTGCCTGGAAGATTATCACTCCTACACATCTTGTGAGCCAACTGCAGGCAGTGAGCCAGGCATTTCTCACTGCTCCTTGAGCAGAGCTGTGAAGAAAAGTCTTCACAGGTGCTGAAGAAAATTCCTTTTTTGTGCATTAACTTTTGATATTTTTTTGCAGGCACTTTGAGCAGATGAAGGATGATGCCATAGTGTGTAATATTGGCCATTTTGATGTGGAAGTTGATGCAAAGTGGTTGAATGAAAATGCAGTAGAAGCGGTGAATGTTAAGCCTCAGGTGAGACAGCCCTTCCCCGAGCTCTCCCGCTAGAAAGAAGCAATAGCTGCTCGGTGTGTTTCCATAAGGAGGGGGGGTGTTCCTCTTCAGGTACTCTGTTTCTAGCTTTCTTGGAAGCCAGTGTTGCCCTGGGCTGATCAGAGTGGATGTTCTGCTCTGCTCTTCCCTGATTAAACTGGAATAAGCTGCATGTTATAATCTTGTGCTGGTATTAAAACAGCAGGGTCTGAGAGGCACCTGGTGTGGATGCATCTTTCTCCATGTGTTCCTACTTTGACAGACCGGGGCCTACCCCTTAGTGGTGGTTGTGTAGACAATTGCATCGAGTTCATTCCTTACAGGAAGTCAGCTTGGTTTGGAGAACGGTGAGGAGGTAGGGAGTTGTATTTGCTTTGGTAGTCCCCAGCTGAAAACAATGCTGTAACTCAGTTTCAAAAAGTTAGGTGCTGAATACAGAACAGACCATTAGAGACATGATAAAACTTCTTGTGAACAGTGCCCACAGATTGCCTGCTGGCTGCTCTGAATTTCCTCTCAGGAAGCTGTTTGCTCATGTATTGCCCTGCACCAGAAAATGCTTGGTCTTGGTGCAGGGTGCCAGGATTAGAGTGAATTTCAAAGTTTTGAATGTCAAGGTGTGAAAAAATTCTTACATCTGTTTTCAATGCATTTTTTTTCACTTGGAAGTTGAAGCCTCAGGAAAGCCCATCTGGAGCTCTGCCAAACTCATACTTGTCTTCCAGACTTAGTGGCTTAATTTTAGAAACCTGTGTAGACCAGAAGTCTGTGTGTGGACAGACAAGGCGAGATGTTTTATGCTTGCGCAGCTTGCATTCCCACTGTGCATTTTCCTCAAGCTGTGGCTACACAGGAAAATAGGGATAGAAAAAATTCAGCTTTTCAGCTGTGTCCTAAAGCAAAAAACCAAGACTAAAGTAAATCAAAACTGTTTTGTAACACCAGCATTGAGGGAGAACATCATATAAAGCAAACGAGGCTTTGTTGGACTTGGCATGGGACTTCAGGTTACCTTTTAAAGGAGTGTGCTTGCTGATAGCAGGATTCTGGGACAGGTTTTCTGTGTGGTTTTTTTTTTTAAAAACACCACACCCAAGCATATGTCTTAGATCTCAATCTGCCTTCCAATTTTCATAACTCCCCTGTGGCTTATTGGCTGTCCACAGCATGCTCTCACTAAGCAGTGCGTCTTTACTGTATCCTGTTTGCTGTTGGGACACTCTACATGGGCTCAACTAGGTATGAAGTTAAACCCTCATGTTTTCACTACTTTCAGGTCTGGTTTTGCCCATGACCTTAGAGCGGAGCTGACTTTGCTCTTGTCCCAGAGGAGCCTGGAGCTAGCTGCTTGCTTTCTGGTAACTCAGGTTTTAAAACTAAAACTGGGACTGCTAAAAAATTAACATTATTGTAGGCTAAATTGAATGTTAATCTGCTGTCATGCAAACTACCTGTACATGTAACTTCAGAGCCCCAAATTCCATGCTTGAAAAAAATTAAAAGGCATTGAGGAGAAATTTGCTGCAATTGCTTAACTCTTCTAGGACATGCGTTAACTTCAGATTTAGAAACAAGCTGCCAGGAGATACCCTGCAGTTGTTGTCCCTTACCATCTGCATGTGTTGAGACCTTTCTCAGGGCAGCAGTGATGAGGCGTTGCAATAATTGCTACAATTGCTCTTACACTGAAATCCGAGAAGGAAATTCAGTCTGATATTTAGGCCACTGCTGGTTTTTCACTTCTGTTGCTTGGATTCTTCAAAGGGACACTTCTGTGGCCATCTTGTCCCCAGTCTTTTTACAGCCTCAAGGGGAGGTCAATCCCATGTTAAGGGTGTGGGATCTTGCACTTATCCTTAGAATAACATACATTTCTTTATTTTTACATCAGTGGTCTGGGGGAAGTATCCTGTGTGTTATAATACCAAGTACTAACTCTCTAAATATCCAAATTTTGCTAAGACTTTACTAAGCTTTTTTCTGTATCCTGTAGCAGTGAGGGGAATATATTACAGGAGCAAAAATTTCTAATGTCTGTGAAGACATCTGTTTCTTGATCAGAAGATTAATACCAGAGCTGAGGACTGCTAGACTTCAGCCAGAGGTACAGACTAATGAAAGTGTCCAACACAGTTTTCAGCATGGTACAGTCTCCATTACAAGTGGTGAGCTGGTGTTAGAAACGTTTAATGTTTGTGGAAGGACTGGTCTATTCTGACTCATCTGTTGCTTTTGAAGTACAGTTCAAGAGGAAATAGGCTTATGCCTGAAAAGCTGGCAGGTAGTTTTGAATTTGGGTTCCATATGGAGTCCTGCTGAGCTGCCTTCGGCTGTTAGACATTGATGTGTGTCACAAGCTCAAGTCTAGAGGGAAAGGAAAGGTCAGGGCGGGATCAGTGACCTTCGGCTCTGAAAATAAATTATTCATGTATCACGGTGTGGAGGGAAGCACAAAGCAGCCAGGAAGTACAGAGCAAGCTAAATGCTCAGGGGGAGAGGGAGAAGGCACTTGTCTAAGTGCAGAGATGAACTTCAAGCTTAGGTAACTTGACTTCTGTAGCAATTTTTTGAGCTTATGAATTAGCCAGTTTATCTGCCTATAGACAAGATGTGTTTGCACTGTGGTGACTTAAGTCTCTGCTTGTGCCACTACTGTTTTGTATTTATCTCTGTGCAAGACATTAATTTGCATTTTCTGTGTTACCCTACACACTGAATGGGTCAAGGTAAGTGATTCCCTGCACAAGCCAGCAGCTGTCCAGGTGCAAGTTGTCTAGATACAATATTTTGACACAAACCACCTGATTCAGACTTGAAAACTGAAATGCTACTTAACTGCTACCTTGTGGCAGTTTAATCTGTAAATAGCTGTATTATTTCTTATATTAAACATTATATTCTCAGGGATTGTAGTGTTCTGCTTTCTGGCTCCTTTGTTCTTTGTTCTGTTACTTCCTGCGATAGCCATGTGGTGTCTTTTGGGTGGACCGAGCACTGTCACAATGGACAATCAGCATCTGTAAGAAATACTGCAGCTCTGTCTAGCAGTAGCTCTATCACTTGATGACCCTTCCCCAGCCAGGAAAGGGGATCAGCAGGAGGAGAGGAGACCCATGGGCTGCAGTGAAAACAGATTTAATGAAACAGTGAAACGAATTCCAAATGCCAGTATAAAGTACACAAAGTGAAACTCAGCCCAGCGAATGTGCTGTGGCCACAATCAATGGGAGAGCAGTCCTCGGGAGAAGGAAGAGAGCGGGGTCAGCAGGAGGCCCCCCCGTCCTCAGCAAACTGTTCCCTTTATACTGAGTGTGGTGTCTGGTCTGGAATGGGCCAGCAGCCAGCTCAGGTCGGCTGTTCTGGCTGATGCCAAACTGCTGTAGAACAGAACAGGCCTGGGAGTCTGATCCAGCAAAACCAGGACATGACCCCACCTTACTGTGCTGCTCTTGGACAGGAGACATTTGGAATGTTATTTAGGGCTTCTGTTTGAGGTGTTTACTGTCAGCATATGTTATGCTGAAAACAATCTGTTCTATGAACTCAAGTAGAAGATAGATGGAAGCCTAGCTGGGGGAGGTAGGTGGAGGCACAGACCCTCTCTGAAGGTGCAATGCAGTGGCTTCTCTTGGTTTACATCTTTGCTAATGAGCTGCCCAAAGAGGTTTTTTCAGGACAGCTGATCATACAGGCATGTTTCTGTCACTGCTGAGCAGTGCTTACACAGTCAAGCCCTTTCCTGCTCCTCACCCCACCCCGCCAGCGAGGGGGCACCCCCAGGGTGCACGAGGAGTCGGGAGGGGACACAGCCGGGACAGCTGACCCCAAGGCACCAAAGGGACACTGCAGGCCATGTGCCATCAGGCTCAGCAGATCGAGCTGGGGGAGGCAGGAGGAAGGGGGGCACGTTCGGAGCGATGGCGTTTGTCTCCCCGAGCCTCGGTTGCGCGTGAGGGAGCCCGGCTCTGCTGGCCATGGCTGAGCTGCTGCCTGCCGAGGGGAAGCAGTGATGGGATCGCGGGGTTCGCTTTGCCTGTTCCACTGTCCTAGGCTGAACCCACGAGTTGTCTCACTTTACTCTTCTGATTCTCATCCCCATTCTGCTGGGGGAAGTGAGTGAGCAGCTCTGTGGGACTGAGTTGCTGTCTGAGGTTAACCATGACAGTTGTTACAATTAAACCTTCATCCCACATGGCTTTTAATTTACAGGCCAAAGCTTTAAGAATAAAACTGAAAGTGATATGGGTTTTGCTTCAAATTAAATGACTTTTCAGTATTATACTTAAATACAAAAATGTAAATAGAGCTGGGGGGGGGGATTCTTAGGTTTTTCACAGTTGCTGTGCTATGACAGCATGAGATAAATGGCATGGACTAGAATCCTAGAATTGTTTAGGTTGAAAAAGGCCTTTAAGATCAAGTCCAACTGTTGACCCAGCACAGACAAGTCACCGCTAAACTATGTCACTAAGCACCACATCTGTGTGGTTTTTAAATACCTTCAGGGATTTAAAAAAGGATTCAAGGGACTCCACCACTTTCCTGGGCACAGCCTGTTCCAGGGTTTGACAACCCTTTTGGTGAAGAAATTTTTCCTAGTGTCCAACCTGAGCCTTCCCTGACCATTTCCTCTTGTCCTGTCCGTTGTTACTTGGGAGAAGAGAGCACCCCTCACCTCACTACAACCTCCTGTCAGAGACTTGTGGAGAGCAAGAAGGTCTCCTCTCAGCCTCCTGTTCTCCAGGCTGGACAATCTCAGTTCCTGAAGCTGCTTTTCACGGGACTTGTTCTCTAGACTCCTCCCTAGCTTTGTTGCCCTTCTTTGGATGTGCACTTATTTATCTTTTAAGCCTTTACAAAGGTTTGCTCTGTTCCCATGTGCTTGGCATGACATGATCAGTAAATATCAGTGTATACTGAATATTCTTGTAACTTACAGGTCACATTGGCCTTCTGTTCTGGGTTTTAATATTGTAATCTCCTACAGGGGCTAAAACAGGGAGAGAAGAGCTGGTGACTGGAAAGGAGAAGCGTAGTTAACTTTGTCACTGCAGGAGCCAAATCTGGCCCAGTCAGTTGAGGCACATATGAAGTGACATTATCTCCTGAATCAAGTGGGACTCTCTCACAGCTGAAGACCTGTCTCTTTAGCCTGAGGTCTGATTCTGTGTCCAGAGTCCTGCAGTGCCCAGCATATCTGTCCAATAAGGCTAAGTGGAAGACTGTGTCTCTGGCTCCCCGCGAGCAAGGGAGGTACACCCGGAGTGAGCACAGCTCTTTGTTATACTGTAAAGCATTTGCCTTATGGAACTGGGAGGAGTTACAGGGAAGCAGTTTCAGCAGGCTGAGGACTCTTGACTCTTACCCCTGTGTTAGAGGCAAAGGCTCTGGGCTGTTGTGTGCAGGAGTGTTCCCTTCTCTCTTGTGTCTCTCCACCCCAGTTGTTACAGTTAGGCATATGTGAACGGCGTTTTTCTGCTAGCAGCATGTTCCCACCACAGCCATCTGAGACAACATGCGTGCAGAACACCAGCAGAACTGCATAACTCCTTAAACATGAAGCATGTGCTAAGAGTCATGTTGTGTGAAGTCCGGAACAGCTACAGGCTTCACGAACGCTGGCTGGAAGTTGAGGGCTGTCTCAGTCGCCATCAAAGCCTGTGTGGCGAGCCCACTGCTGGAGTGTCAGTGTGGCAAGGAAGGCCGTAAAGCTGTGCATGATTTAAGATGCTCTCTGCCCTGACATCACGCTGCTCTTGCTCTTCCCCCTCAGGTGGATCGCTATACCCTAAGGAATGGCCGGCACATCATCCTGCTAGCTGAGGGCCGACTGGTCAACCTGGGCTGTGCCATGGGTCACCCCAGCTTTGTTATGAGCAACTCCTTCACCAACCAGGTGCTGGCACAGATCGAGCTGTGGACCAATAGTGACAAATACTCTGTTGGAGTCCATTTCCTGCCAAAGAAGGTGAGTTAGAACAGCAGAGAGATGCAAGCTTGTAAGGAAATCAACCTCAGATGTGATTGCGTGGATTTGTTTTGTTTGTGCTTCAGTTCATTTTCCTACTGAACGTTGTTGTTGCAAGGAGCTTCTGTCCCTCAGTGAATGCTTGGTTTTGGTCATGCTGAGTCTGAAGTGGGCTGGGTTTTGTGCCTAACCTGTTGTGCAGAACTGGGACTTGTCTGTCCTGTGGTAGGAGTGTCCAATCCCTTTTTGGCTTGACCTGGAGTTCTTCCCTAAGGTGCTGGGAAGCCCTATGCTGCCTCAGGGTAGTCAGGGAGCTTCTCCCAACCAGCTTGTTCCTTCTGCTGAATGTCAGTATCCACAGCAAGCTTGCGCCTGCCTATCCAGCAGCCAAGTCTAGTGGGGCAGAGTTGAAGCTGATGTGAAACTAGGAATTGCTTTCACTGTGGCTGATAGTCTGTGTCCCATTTGCACTGAGCAAAGCTTATTACAATCTGGTCCTAATAGCTTCACAAAACATTAATGACAGATTTCTTCACTTTCCCTTTAAACCTATTTCTGCATTCTTGGAAAAATATGGATATTGTCACAACTTGGAAATTCCTTTTGCAAAACTAACCTGGTTTTAATTTTCCAAAACAAGCCTGAGAACTTGAGATGGTCATTGAAAAAGATGCTGGAATTAACTCACCGTTTTTGGAGTAGAGCCAGGTGTGAAACTAAATAGAAAAATAATTTTCATTTGGGAAATAAAATACATATGTGTGGGCCTACTTATGTAGGATTTGCTGGAAGACTTAAGCTTCCAAAACCATCTGTTAATGATCAAGCAAAGCGTATCAGAAGTACAAAGTAAATGAGCAAGTTGACACTTCAAAGGAAAAGTTTTGCTGACAATTCTCTTGAAAGTTACAGTCCAGTGTTACTAATAAAATGTGGCTTCATCCTCTTCCTGAATAACGATTTTTACTAAGCATACCTGGTACAGCAGTGCTGCCTAGGTCGGTTACAGACGGAGCTGCGTGTTAATGGAGCATGTTCATACACTGTGACAAAATGCTCTGTTCACCTTCTGTGCTCCACAGAGAATTTCAAAGAATAAAGCAGCTGCCTTGTCAGAACCAGCAAAAGACGGGCAGAAGAGCTTTCTCGGGTAATTTTCTGGCTTGTATCTTGTTCTGTGTAGTAGCTTTGTGATCCAAACGTAAAACTTGAAAATTACCAATATATTGCAATTTCTGTGACTGCAAGAGTGTTGCTTTGATCAGCTGTTCAAACGTGCACACGCTTCTGCAGTGTGTGTTCCCGAAATCTAGACAAACTGTGTGTCGGTGTTCTTGGCTCCACATCTGTTCACCCTTATGCTCAGCTATAGGACTTTAAAGTAGAGGTCAGTGTGCCGTCATCTGCATTTGTGTACCTTGTTACCTAAATCTTGACGCCCCCAAGCTGAAGCTGCTGTGGAACACCTTATCTGCGCTGCTGTTTGAGAACCTGATCTGGGAAACGTCAGAGACTCTGCACCCTTTCAAGTGGGTGTCATCTGTCTTCAATTTTCTGAAATGGACCTATCACATCCTGACATGTTGGTCTAGTTAACCAGACATGCTTTCAAATTTTAACCTTTTTTTTTTTTTCTCTGGCATGATTTACGAAGTTTAAATACTTGTTTCCTTTCTAAACACAGTCCTTCCAGTTAGTTTCTCTTTCTTTTGAGGTTTTCCTGACTCTTATGTAACGTTCAGTATCTTCGATGGTTCACTTCCACATTCTTCAACCACTTCATCTTACGGTGTTAAGTTTGTCCCTTACAAAATCTTTGGCTGTGTTGGTTCTCAAGAGATGGCAGTTCCCTGTTACTATGTGCAGGCTGAGCTGCAGTGACTTACACTCTGCACAGATGTAGCTTTTTACGTGGCTCGTTACAACGGGATTACTTCAGAGTAGCTGCTTGCTTACCACACCCCCTTTCAGTGGCAAATCTAGGATTAGTTACTGAATCGTTTAGGATGTGCTGGTTCACACAAGCTAAAGATCTGGCCCTTGATTGTTTTGTTCATTTATTGCATCATCATCGTGGCTTGGCTTTGCAGATGAAGATTTGGGAAGGGCTTTCCCCACGCTTACTGCAAGCACGCTGATGGCTGAAAAGGCCAATGCGGGATAGGCAAGACTGGTTGCAAAGAGCACAGTGGAAGGTCTCATATTGCAACCTCTCAGGTCTACTTAACTAGTAGGGGGGGAATATTGCTAGTCTTTCTGTGCTGCTGAATTTAGGCTTACTGCATGTCTGTTCCCTAGCAGTGATTAGTCGTGTTTTGCAGGAATTACAAATGGTGGTTGAACTTGTCCTTCTGCTGTAACTCAGCAGCACCTGATCCCTTCTTAGTGCTGTCCTTTGTCTTTGAATATCCTTTACTGCTGTATGTTCTCTCTGACATAGCAGCTAGTTTGCCATTTTACTGTTTGCTTTCTGACTTTACACGTTTTTCAATCCCTCGAGTCTGCATGTCTGCCTGACACCTCTGGGATAAAGGCAGTGTATCAACATTTCTGAGCCTATGTCTTACAGCTCACCTTGGCTTTATTCTTCATGAAGACAATGCTAACAGATATTAGTATTCTTACTGAGTTAGTGATTCCGGAATGAATTTCTGAATATATGAACCCCTAAGACGGGATATCTGGAGAGATGCATTTTTTTCTGGTACTAGAACCTACCTAAAATTGCAAGATGACAGTCTAGTATGTCTAGGTGTCTCCACAGTGGAAATGTGACTGGTGCTTTGCTGTTTGGATATTCTTTGAGTAGTTCAATCTCTGTTCTTGTTGAATGTGTAAATGAGACTGAAATGAGCTTGATCAAATAAAGTTGTCTGTCTCATTTAAGCATAACTTGACTCCTCAAAGCTCAGGGCTTTTCCATCTGAGTGCAGTTCTGTGCTCAAAGCAGGTGCCTGTGCTCAGGCAGGTGAGTACGCTGGCAGGCACAGAGCCATCTGACTGCATCCGTGTCAGTCTGTTAAGTCCTCCTTGGGACTGCTGTTGGTTTTCACATACTCATTTCTCAGTGTTGACCGTGACTTCCCGAACTAACAGAACTCTATTCTGCTAATATTCTTGTCTCAATGTTTTGTTTTCCAGCTGGATGAAGCTGTGGCGGCTGCTCATCTGGATAAGCTGTGTGTGAAGCTGACGAAGCTGAGTGACAAGCAGGCCAAATACCTAGGCTTGTCCAGAGATGGGCCATTCAAGCCAGACCACTACAGATACTGAGCAGCTGGCACGAGGCAGAGACCAAAGTGCAGGGATACAACCTTCCAAAGCTCTTGTGTGTGCTGGGCGTCTGAGAACAAGCCCTTTGCCATCCTCCTCTCAGTGTTGCAAGGCCCCTTCCCTTACCAAGGGAGCTTCAGGGCCTTTTCTGTTAGTGAAAGAGGATCACTCTAACTCTCGGAATTAGAACTGGTTACTTAGCTAATGTCATGGTGAAAAGTATGCTGTGCACCTTTTGTTGGCTCCTAATGTCCCAATAAGGGGAGCAGGGCAGAAGATCGCTAAATGAATGTGTATAGTTGTCAAACATGTGGCTCAACAGCCTGTTTGAACAGACTAACCAGTAAAGACGGGGAACGGTTTCTACAGGGAGATGCTTTCTGCCATACCCTGCTCAAGTTAGATGGATCCTATTAGGAAGCTGCAGTATCAGGCTTCTCTTCACACAGGTGCCCTAGCTGAATGCATCTTGTGAAACTGGAGGAAGTAGGGAAGAGAATGGGTTGCTTGATGTCCTTCCTGTAATATCAGCTTAACCTCCTACCCAGAGATTAGTGCTGGAGTTTTTTTCTGAGTTAATTTACTCCATCAGTTTTGGTTGGAACAAAGACCTTTCTGTGCTTTTTTTTGTACCAGCTTGAGGAAGGGCAAGGCAAGAGTGACTTTTTTAGCAGCCTTTTAGTGTGTTGTGAATGGCTGAGGAGCCACTGAGGGGATGGCTTGGTTTAGGGACCTTGTTCAATCCTCTGAAAACACCAGCACCACACTTCAACCCCCAACTTGATTTTTTTGAGTTGTCATGTCTGCTGTGTCTTGTTTGTCACTGACTCAGTGCTTTTATTAAAGATCCGACTGTGGCCTGGCATGTTTTGTATAGTGAGTTGCTTTGGGTTTTGCCATGGATTTGTGTATTTTTGTGCGATCCTTAAGTTACTGAAAATTTGTATCCACGTGGAATTTCCTCGAGGCAAAAGCCAGGGCTGTGGCTAACCTGCACCATATACTTGAGCTGGAAAAGCTGCTCCTCAGGTTATTTGAAGGGCTGAATCTTACCGGAGAAACACTCTTCATGTCTAAAAAGCACCAGCTTTAACTGAATTTGGATCCCATGAAGTCACCGTAAATGATTCCATAATCAGTAATGGGGATTATCCTTTAAACTTACCTATATACACTGAGCTCCTCAGACGCATGGGCAGTTGCAGTGCACATCTGAATGTAGGTGATCTCATGGTCCCCTGCAAGCGGCAGAGAATGATGATGATAGAAAATGTCACTGTAGAAAAAATCGGTATTAAAGGAAAAGTGTGCCCAGGTGCCCAAGAAGGCCCATGGCATCCTGGCTTGTATCAGAAATAGTGTGGCCAGCAGGAGCAGGAGAGGGATCATCCCCCTGGTACTGGTGAGGCCAAACCTCGTAATACTGTATTTGGTTTTGGTCCCCTCACTCCAAGAAGGACATCGAGGCACTGGAGTGTGTCCAGAGAAAGGCAATGAAGCTGGAGCAGGGTCTGGAGCACAAGTCTTATGAGGAGTGGCTGAGGGACCTGGAGGGGGTTAGCCTGGAGAAAAGAAGGCTGGGGGAGACCACCTGATTTTTGACAACTCCCTGACTGGAGGTTGGAGTGAGTTGGGGCTTGGTCTCTTCTCCCAAGTAACAAGCGTTATGATAAGAGAAAATGTCCTCAAGTTGTGCCAGGGGAGGTTTAGGTTGGATATTTGAAAAAAAACTTCTTTATAGAGAGGGTTGAGAAGCATTGGGACGGGCTGCCCAGGGCAGTGCTGGAGTCCCCATCGCTGGAGGAGTTTAAAACACCTCTCAGTGTGCTGCTGAGGGATGTGGTTTAGTGGTGACCTGCAGCGCTGGGTGAATGGTTGGACTCTGTCTTAAGGGTCTCTTCCAACCAAAATAAAGCTGTGATCTGTAGACATCAAGGTTCACCTCCTCAGCACTGACACCCCCACACCAGCTCATGTAGCATCCCACATCTGGTGTGGTGAGTACAGCTTTCCTCACCTGTGTGACTGCACAGCAGATGTCCCACAGGAGAGGTGTGAGCTGCAGCTCTCTGGATCTGAGACACAGGAACCCAGAGAGGGGAGACAGGTCACTGCATCGTATTGCAAACACAGACCTTTGCAGATGGGGAGTGCAAACAGAAGCAAGTTTCCTGCTCAAATCGGTGTACGGGCCAAGCAGGGCGATGCACTTACCTCTCCACTCGCTTGTGTTCTCTGTGAAAGTTAGTGCGAGGAGGCTCTCCGGGAGCAGTGAGGAGCGCTGCTCGACTGAGGTGCTTGTGGGGCTCATGTCCTCAACCAGGCTGAGCAGATACAGTCTCAGAGCCAGCCCTGCCTTTGAGTTCATCAGCCTCTTCCTCCAATCTTGTTTGCAGGCTCATTTTGAAAGCAAAAATAAAAGCGAGGTTCCAACTGTTCGTACTTGAGGTGCAGTTTGGGAAAGCGTGTACAGTGTTGTCAGAGGAATGTGGTGAGGTGGTGTGTGCTCTTCATAAAATGGGAATTAACGCAGATTTACCACCCCCAAATACTGGCAGCCACTGGCAACAGCTGGGGAATGTTGAAGTTACTCTAGTTAATAGCTGTTCCTCAAATCTAGCTGTTCCTCAAATCTAGCCATTCCTAGCTGTTAATTTAACTGGGATTTTTTAAGTAGGTCAGGAAAAAAAAAACCCCACAATAATAAATTAGTGTTAAACTAGACCTGGTTACCAAACCGGCATGGGTTTAATGCCATGTCCAATTTCAGTTTGTTTTTTAAGCTCTTCAAACACACATTGCCTCGTGTCCCAGCGCCACCTTCCCAGGCAGCGTGTCCGGGCAGAGCCATTGGTCCTGGTGGTGAAGGGGAAGCAGCGGTGATGGATTGTACGCCTGGGCTTTGGGCGGGTCTCTGGTTTGGCTGAGAGGGGTAATCACATGCTTCCAAATGTCTTTCAGATTTGTTTTCCGTGAATGCTTCCCTTATGGTCACTAGTGAAAATACTGCTCTCTTTTAAATAGGGCAACGCTTGTGCCTGTTTTCCCTCCGCTGTTGAGTCAGAAGTGGTAAGAGAGCACAGGCTGCGCATTTTTCTCCATTTATCTCAACCAGATATGCTAATCCCCATGATTTGTAAGAAGCAACTCGTGCAGTACAGTCTTCCTAGGTCCTGCTCTTTATTTTTTCGCACAACGATGTTCCGTGGAATGGAGATTGATGGAGGCGTACAGACAGCCCCAGGAAACGGGGATCGCTGTGAGCGCAGACACGGCGGGGAAGGGAATGATCGCTGATGACTGCGATTCGTGACTCCGCTTGTTCTGGTAGCAGCGCTGCTTTCCGAGGATGATACGGAGCCTCTCAGAAGCCAGTGGTGGGTTTTAGCCTTTGGGGCTTTTCCGTTAAGATAAATCAGATGTGAACGTTCACTGTAAAGCCTCAGTAGTTTTTGCGGTAGCACTGTTTGCCACTGGACAACTTTGCAAAACTGAAGTATTTTTTACAATGAAGTAATATTTTTCCCTTTAAAATCAACAATGCTTTATGAGTGCTTGAGGTTTGAATGACAGCATAGAAAAAACAAAACCAAACCAAAGACTAAAGAAAAAAGTCCTGTGAAAAAATACTTCCAGAAGCTAATAGGATGAAAATAAAAAGGGTTTAAGGTTCCAGAGCATCCTTTTGAACCAGCTGGGGACTGACATCCCTTCTGCTCGTCTAATTCCCTGAAATTCCAGAGCTCGGAGATCAAACTCTTCAGGATATTTAGAGAGTCTGTAGCAAAGTTTTTACTCCCTGTTCCATCTGTAGAGTCCAGCGACACTTGTCAGCAAACCTGTAACTTTTCTGTGGCGCTCTTGTTAAATGGGCCACGTGCTCCTTTTCCCTGATGGAACAGCAGTATTTTACATATTTTTAACCAAACGCCCTCATAGTTGCAATACTGCGGATTTTGGAACCACCGTCAATGCTCAGTAATGAGGCTGGTTTGAGCCAGTAATTATTATCTGCTTTGCGGTAGTTACTGGGTTTGTGCTCAGAAGAAACGTGATGATCCTGTTTTTCCTCCCCTCCAAAACGTGCTTCCTGCCTGTATTTTATTAACAACGGGGCGCAAACTCCTCCTGCCCCTTTCTGGCAATGGAAGTCTTTTCCTGCGCTGTCGTCTGACCTGCTCTGGAGATGCTGTTTTGTAGATGACGAATGACGCCTCTGACCAAAGACGTGCACTTGGAAGAAAGCAGCAGTGATGGAGGGATGTCGAACAGGTTGCAGTGACTAAAGGGCAGCAGGCTGCCTGCTGTGCTGCTGCAGTGCTCCCAAGCCTTTGCTTCCCAAAAGGAGAAACCATGACCGACTGCATTACAGCTTTCTAGCAGGGAGGCTTTTGAGATACTACAGGGGTCTGGCTCTGCCGGGTATTTCTGAAGCCTCTTCAGAGTGAGGGGCCCCAGCTGTGGAATTACTCTGACCATTTGCCGTTAATGAATTTATGTGTTTTTTGGTTTGTTTTGTTTTTTTTAATGCCCCGCTTAAGGAACACAAAGAGCGAGACTACGTTCTCAAGGTTGATTTTTGGCTGTTCCTGTTGTAAGTTGTATAGTGCTGCTGAAGAACTCACTGAAGCAGCTGCGCAGAGTGAAGGGAAGCCCACATGAGATCACAGATGACGTTTTAGCTGGGGAAAATGCCAGAATTAGCGAGGGTACCACCAGAACACTGTTATTAGCTACATCTTCCTGGTGGTAGAGAGTGAGTGATGATGGTGTTTATTAAAGCCCATAGAATATTTCCACTGATTCAAAGGGGTCTGAAGTAGGTCACTGTAATTTGCTGGGGAAGGGAAGAAAATTTCACCAAATGCTCTCTAGGTATAAAATTTCTCTCATTATTGTTCAATGTACTGAAACAGCTGATCGACAGCAGCACCGTGAGCTCTGGCTGACTGCAGGCTCCTCGAAGTACAGTCGGCTCTTGTTATGGGTCAGGGCTTGGCTGGCCCCTAGATGAATGACAGATGCTGTCTGTGAACCCCTCTCCTCCCAAAGGGGAAGAGAAAGGGAATAAGGGAGAGAGACTGGTAGATTGGAACAGAAAACTGAAACTGCTTTAATGAGAACAACAACAATAAAATTATATATATAAAAACATAGACAAAACCGATACTGAACCCAGCCCCCCTGATGACAGTCACGTCACCGGCATAATTACATATATACAGACATATACAATACCAATGCCAAACCCAACCTCCCTGAAGGCAACAATGTCACCATCACCACTGATGCTGTGGGCAGACCCCAGGGAAGCCCCAGGGTGGGCTCAGCAGCAAGCGGGAACTGGATGCAGGAATACATGGCCTGGGATTGAAGGCAGAATGGACAGAGCCCTCCTCTGATGTCAGCCATTGAAGAAGAGAGCAAGAGAGAGCAAGACTCTCAGCTTTATACCAAATACAACATCTATGGGACATAACACCTTGCTGGTCAGTTCAGGGTCACCTGTCCTGTCTGTTCCTCCCCACAGGTTCAGCCTCTCACTTACTGCACCCCCACCTTGGCACACAGGATTTAGCAGTGACCTTGGTCTGCACAGGAGCAAGAGCCTTTCTGCAGACCAACCCCTGGCAGTATCTGTAAACATCAAATGTTATCACACCTAGAAGTGGACACTGTCTGCAAAATTACGTCATTAACTTCAGACAGTGCAGTTAGAAGAGACTGAGCTGAAAAGTAAAATCTCTGAACAGAATTAGTTCTGTTTGAACTCAAACCAGGATAGCTCTGAAAAATTTGGAGCTTTGTTAAAGCGTATGAGATAAGTTAGCAGCAGAACATCTTGGGATCTGTAACCTGGAGCTTTCTGGGGCAGGTGCTGTCTTTTTTGTTGTGGTCAGGAATGGCGTCAAGCACGTTACGAGCACCGGGATATCACGACGGGTCCTGTAGCTGGCTCTGTAACTTGGGTGAGGAGCCACAGGATTTCACTTCCACTTTACAGCTAAAGGAGCTGGAGTGCGTTACTAAGAGCGTGGGAACGCACTGTGGGTCCCTGGTGAGTGTTCCCGTGCTTTGTGCTATGCCTGCACCGACAGGAGCTGATGATGCCATAGAGGAATTCCTAGTGGAGTCTGGCTACGGGCAGAACGGACACTGAAACAGCTCAGAGCAGAGATGGTGTCAACGGAGACAAAAGAACCGCCCAAGCCGGGCCCATCTGTGATGCCTCCGGTTGTGTTGTTATGACTGTGTTGTGACTTGCGAACTGCACCCTTGGGCGGACGGGGGGACTTAACCCATTCCTCTGGTGGGGTGCCCAGCAACAGTGACACGGGACGGTGTCTCGCCCCCACAGGTGGTGGTGGTGTATTTTTCTAGCAGAAATTGGAACTATGAAAATAGGCTACTCTCTCTGGGAAACTTAGCAGCCGAACCCAGCCGCAGTGTTATCGTGTGGGAAATTATATCTCTACTAGCCTTGTTTTGTTAGCTCTAACCAAAACATTCACCACGTGGGATATAAACCCTCTTAACCAATGATAGTGCTTTAAAGAGATGTGTGCTGTCTGTGTAACAGAGTCACTATCCAATCACCATGTAGTTAGTCGAGTGAACAAGAGTCTGTAAATTGGGATGTAATGTAAACAATAAACGGGTCTCACTGCACACCACATTGGCGTTCGAGTGATTCGTTCCAGCTCCGGATACGAGCTCCGTTCCGTGTCGTGACAGGTGGAGAAGCATGCAGTGGTTGACGTGGTTTGCATCTGACACAGGATGAAATTATTCCTCGTCAACTATTCAACGCACTCAAAAAATTGAAGATCATGTCTAGAAATGAGCGGCAGTTTGCCGTGCACTTCCAGTTTTGGACCTCAAGTGTCCGTGACCGATCTGCTTAGGTATTGCAGTGGCCATGGGGGGTTTGCAAAGCAGCGACCGCAGCAGGCCAGGCTGTGCCTGCTCTTCCGTGTCATGGAGATCGTTGTGTGGAGAAGGCTCCTGCCCAGCAGGGAGAGGGTTCAGAGCTCAGCAGCAGACAGGAAAAAACGTGAAGTGTTCCTGTATGTGTTAGGGGAGTCTGTTTTTTAATTGTTTCCTTTTTCAGCTCTGATGGCGGAACTGGGCGTCCCGTCTCGCTGGAGTTAAACAGGATGCTGGATGTGAGCAGGTGCTGAACTGGTCTGTTTAGTAAGTTTATGGAGTAACTTCTGGCCATAGAATGGACTAATTCAACTTGTGTCTTTCATCAAGTGCCTTGATGAAAAATGTTATGATTTAATGTGTTTCTGTGTTGACCTCGGCTGTCAGTTAACGCCTACGCCCATACAGTGAGCGACCTCCGGACTGCACAAGCCCACGGACAGCACGTCCCGTAATGCTGTAAGACAAAGATGTTTGTTTCGTTCCGGGGTCTCGCCGACAGTTTCAGTAACTAGCTTGGAAAACTCTGAGGTGTTAAGAGCTGGTTGGGTGTGGTCATTAAGGTGTTATTTTACCATTTGGTTTATCCATCAGGGTAAACCTGGATTCGTGGTCTTTGAGCGTGACAATAAACAATAAAGCCATGACTGTGGATGGGAAAACACAGCGTCTGTTTTAAATTCACACGAGATGGGCGATGTTTGGAAAAGCTGACAGTGATTTATTTGTGCTTAATCCTACAAAGCTGTAATTAGGGTGAAACTTCCATTCCTCTTCAGGAGCAAAATGACTCTGTCATGGAGCATTACTGGGTCTGTCTCCGGGCTTGAATTCCACTAAGTTTTCAGTGTCGATGCTTTGCTATGTGACAACTGCAAATAAGCCCCTCTGCCATGCCTGTGTTTATTATCTGTGCTGAAGACCTTTCAGACAGGCCCCTTAGGGGACTCTCACACTTACAAACAACTTCTCCGTATAAATGTCTGTTCAAACTAAATACAGGAAGCAAAGATGAGGTGCACATTTTTTACTGATTTCTGTATCCTACCAATACCTCATGCAACGTGTTCTTTACCAGAAAAGGAAAGTCACTAAGGCTAACAACAATTTCAGAGTACTTGAGAGATATACATACGTGTTCTTTTTACGCCTGTTCTTTGGTGTGATAGATTAATGGCAAAGAAAGCAAAACCTCGTTCTAAGCAGTTGCAGGTACAAAGACGACTTACTAATAAGCCAAATTTGTCAAAATGCACTATAGATAAATGCTATATTAAAAGTATGTGCATACATGCTGAAAAACAAATCTCCTCGCTCTCCTTCGTGGTGTAGATGTACCATCCTGTACTTCGCTGCTTCAGCTTCCATCCGTGGCGGTCGCTCCTCATCGTGGGTCTCAGCGCTTTCCGCTTCCTTAGCTGACAGGGGGGCTGAGGCTGCCATCGTCATTAGCACCCTGGATGAGGGGGCAGAGGGTACCCTCAGCCAGTCTGCACGTGGTGTAAAACCGCAACGAACGGCTGCTACGCCAGAGGATCCTGCTGCCATCCAGAGGGGCCCTGGCAGCCTGGAGAAACAGTCTGAGAGGAACCTCATGCAGCCCAACAAGGAGAAGCGCAAAGTCCTGCCCCTGGGGAGGAACAGCCCCAGGCGTGGATATGCCGAGGCCCCCCCAGCTGGAAAGCAGCTGGGAAGAAAAGGACCGGGGTGAGAGTGACTGAGCGCTGGCACAGATAGCTGGGGAGGATGTGGAGTCTCCCTGCTTGGAGATATTCAGACATTGTCTGGAGATAGTCCTGGGCAACCAGCTCTAGGTGGCCCAACTTGAGCAGGGGGTTGGGCCAGATAACTTCCAGAGGTCGCTGACAGCCTCAGCTGTGATTCTGAGAAGCTGGGGTGGGAGCTGCACTCTAGAGAAGAGGTGCTGGTTTGACTTCTGGCTGCCTTCCTTCCCTTTCCTCTCCTGCTCCTCTCCAGCCTGATAAAATGTAATTTTTCAGACCAGCTGGACATTCTGGTAAGAAAACGATGTCGTTTCCACATAAGAAGTCTTGTGATTATTGACATGATTTTAGCATCAATCAATTTCTTATGGTTCAGTATGAAAATTTTGAAACAACTTGATGGGAACCTAAATCTTTTCCTAGTAAAAGAAGGGCCCAATTCTGTTTCCGAAGCCCCTTGTAATGTATCACTCTTCCTTCTCATCCTCTTCTCATCATAACTGAAGGCCAACAGAGTCCTGAGCCAGCACAGTGATTAAAAGTCACACTTATGTACATTGGAGAGAACTCAAGCTTGCACCATGTTGAGTCAGTCTGACCTCGGTGCCAGGGAAAGTCATGGAGCAGATCATCCTGAGTGCCATCACGTGACGTGGCCAGGACAGCCAGGTGATCAGGCCAATTCAGCATAGTTTTATGAAAGACAGGTCCTGTTTGACCAACTTGATCTTCTATGACAAGGTGACCCGTTTAGTGGATGAGGGAGGAGCTGTGGCTATTGTCTACTTGGACCTCAGTGAGGCGTTTGGCACCGTTTCCCACAGCATTCCAGTGTTGTTCCCCAGGGCTCAGTACTGGAGTCTGTCCTCTTCATCTTTATCAGTGATCTGGATGAGGGGGTCGAGGGCACCCTCAGCAAGTTCACAGATGACACCAAGTTGGGTGGGTGTGTCGATCAGCTTTGAAGCTCTGCAGAGGGACCTGGACAGGCTTGGACTGAGGCCAACAGTATGATATTCAACAAGAC